>NW_007245861.1:114964-246562 GCF_000164805.1 Carlito syrichta | reverse complement strand
AAAAAACGTGGTACGTATACACGATGAAATTCTACTCAGCCATAAAAACAGAACAAAATCATGAATTTCACAGCAACCTGGATGGAACTAGAGTCTATAATACTGAGTGACCTCTCACAGAAACAAAGATCCAAAATTCACATGTTCTCACTCACATAGTGGACCTTGATCATCCAACACACTACCATAAGTAAATGACTGAGAGTGGTGGGAAACTATGAGGGGGGAGGGGAAGGGAGATGGGACTAATGGTAGTAAACATCTGTCTGGGGATGGGGAGACACCTGTTATCAACAAGGGGGCCTGAATGAAACATATTTGTATACTTAACCCTTAATTGTACCCCACAATATCATAATAAAAAATATTGATTATAAAAAAAGAAAGTAAAATATCACCATTATATCTATAGTGTCTTCTTTAACCTATAGAATACAATATTGCTATTAAGATATTCAAGCAGCATAGTTCTTAGACACATATAAACAAGTCATTTTTTAAATCTTATAAAATATTGCTACTGTTTGCTTTTAGATTCATAGTTTCAAATAGTAATTTCCAAAATACTTCTAACACTGAACCAAAATACTCTGAATAAACTAGTCAGAAGCTGATCTCATTTGTTACAAATAACCCTAGAACATTGTAGCAGAAATACAGTATGCAGAATATGTTTATGAATAGCATTTATAATTTACCCTTTATCTGATTGTCAGCTATTTTTATGCATGATATTTATACTTTATCTCTATCCTCTGCTTGATTTTCAGCATGTTTACATTTATTTCATTTTATTTTGTACAAAATTTGATAATCTTCCATCAAGGTATTTGAAAATCTCAAAAGTAATTCTTGGCCATCGTTTTTGGCCTCTTTAAATATGTTTTGTACACAGTCTAGAGGGATGTTTCTGGTCTTTCTTTTTGGGTTTCCTACATTTAATTTGTTAAATTTCTTGTAAAAGTTTATTTTTGCTTACTTCAATTTTTTATTCAAGCATTATGCAAAATTTTCTTATATTTTACGTCATTTCTTTAATGATTGATAACTGCACTTTAAAAGAATTCAATATGTTGTTATCTTAAAAATTTAGCAATATTTAATGTACAGTGTTAGGGTTTTAACTCCCAAATGACAATTCAGTTCTGATATTCAATTTATTTTTTAAATAATTTACCTATTAAGGTTTAATTAAGTTATAGATGAAACACTGGTATTTTTATAAATATATACAAATAATAAATAATACTTAACCCACTTGATAAAATAACAAACTTCTATTGATACATATCACTTGCAATGTTTATCTATATATTGAAATGTAAGAAGACATTTACTTTTACTCACATTTAATGCTCCTAAAAATAGAACCCATCTTATAATCAATACGTATGTTTCCTTATTATCTGAATATTTTATTAAATAAGGCCATGTCTTGTGGTCAGTATTATCTTAGAATGAAATTAAATGGTTCTCAGATATCTAATGTTTTCAACAGAGTCATATTTTCAATATTCAGTTTCCATCCCTGCACATTAAGTGGATGCTCCATTTTCTAGTCATGAGTACAGAGGCAATATAGAATATGAAACTGATGAGTAGGGTGACTGAGTAGTCAGATTAAAATAAAAATCAAGCTCCAAAAGTTACCTGCTGTGGAGTTTTAGACAACAATATTTAAACTCTTTGGCTTAATTTCTTACCTGCAAAATGAGAGTGACAGCTATATCATATGATTCTTATGAGTATGAAATGACTCAATTCACATGAAGTTTTTAAAATAGTACTCAAAACAAAAGAAATATCATTATCATTGTAAATATGTGCCCCCTGTAAAACATAAGATGTGATTGTTTCTAGTTCTCTTTCAGTACGACTTTGAAGTTTCTGGTGGCATTCTTGGGTGGTATAAGATCACTTGGAAGTTGTGTATGTGTACTCAGTTCAAATGCCAGTACTGATTCTCTACTCCTAAAGACATTATCAAATAGGTTCTGCTTTGATTGGCTAAACTTAAGAGCAACTTAATTTAAATTAAAGTGAACACGATAAAATAGGCCGATTACATATGTTACAAATGGCCATCATTTTCTGGTAGGCAGAAAATTAAAACATCCCCTCTTCTTATTTATCTATTTTTTTCTGAGAATAACTATGTTCTAAAAGAACTAAAAAAATCAAGTATAGTGATGCAAGTCTGTAGTCCCAGTTACTCAGGAGGCTGAGGTGGAAGGATTGCATGAGTCCAGAAGTCTGAGACCAGCCTTGGCAATATAGCAAGATCCTGTCTTAAAAAATAAAAATAAAATAAAAAGTAAAAATGAAACTTTTAAAAAGCAATTCTGTTTGGAAAAATGTTTGGTTTCCAGGCTAACATGAAAAATGCAAAATGAATCTGGAATAGACTTGTTTATATATGTATTATTTTATTTATTCTAACAAAATTTAAGAAGATACTCTTATAAAAGTGAGAATATGTAAAAAGGACCTAGGACTTAGTGTGAAAAGACTTCCACTGTCTAAATCTGGTTCATTTTGAGAACCAAAATAACTGAAAGTAATATATGTCAAAATATTGTATAAATGAGAAATCCATGAGTCCATTCAACTACAAGACTGCAAATTTATATGTAATACTTAAGGTAGAAGAAGAAGGTCTGTTTTGCTATGAAATGTTACATAATACATGTAGAAGAAATGATGAAAATAGAGAATTAGAATTTGAGAATCATAAGGTGGTTCATGCAAAAGTTTTCAAAAGATACTAACGTGTACATGAGGATTTAAAATGAGAACCAGAAATTGAGACTTTTGAGGATAATAGTTTGATTTTAAAGCCCCAATGTTATGTATCCACTATAAGGATAAAAGCATAGTACTTACAGTAAGCATATTATTTGTGGCAATTAGAATTGATACTCTAAGGATTTGTGCTTGTGATGTAGGGTAAAGCAATGTAATATTCTAATTTTGTTATTTCTCATGTAGTTGCAACATAAAATTATTCAAGAGAGAAAGAAAACCATTTTGTTATATAAGAGGATAAGTCAAGACCCTGTAATTTTGAAACTGAATAAGTAGGAAGTATAAAATGAACTTATAATGTAAATTTTTTTTAAAGAAAAAAGCTATTGAGTAATGCATTTATTGGATCTTGTTCACAAAAAGAAAAGGATAGCACAACCAACTCAGTTACAACAAACATGCCACATGAGTTTATTTTCCAAATATTATTTTCCTGAAATATTTTGACATACCAGACAGCAAGAAGACAATAAAGCATCCAAAAGTCATGTCAAAAGGAGCTTGGAGCCAAGTTGCAGATATTTCCACTTTCTCAAGATGAAACAACCTTAAATTTAATAAGTGTAATGTATTCAATGATTTGACACAGATCAGATATGTTTAAAGTACATGAACCATAATAACATAGAAAAAGGGCATTAACAGGGAAGCTAGTGAATCAACACATTATTTTGAATGTTGGTAAATTGACTAAGCATTCTACCTTATCTATGTAAGCTATGATATTGGGTAGCCAAGTAATATATAAGGAAACATTTCTCTTTCTAAAAGTATTCCAACTAATAAAGTAAAAAGGACTGATACAATTACAGTCAATTTTGAAACATGCTAATGAATTAATGGATCTAAACATTGATCATTAATGATACTAACATCACAAAAAATAACTAGATATCATATACTCCATGAAGAAATATAGATTCTCTATTGCTTGTGAAAGACTTTCAGAAAAAAAAAAAAGTAAAATCTGATTAACCACTAGAGCAAATTACCACATTTCAGAAAATACAGAAACAATGCCAATGGGATGTAATTAGCAAAATTCAGTCTTTGAGAAATACAGCAGGTCAAGAGACCCAGTTTCTTCCACAAACAAATTGCAAGAAAAAACAAACTATATACATAGAGGCTCTTGTGCTTCTTGAAAAAGACTTAAGGACCATATGAATTACTCTATATGAAGTTGATTGAATAGTAACTTAAACAAATTGCTGTGAGATAAATGAGATTTGAAGCATCATGTAGGTATTTAAATTTATACCTGTTTTTAGGATCCTTTATCTGATCAAGCAAAATTTAATACTATGGATAAATGTGATATGATTCATGGAACTTGCCTCAAAATAATAGGGGAAAATGGGTGAATAGCTGAAACTAAATCAGCAAATTGATAATTACTAAAACTATGTGAGGAGCATATGGCCCAAATCATCTCATTCCACTTACTTTTGAGTAGTGTTAACTTTTTCCAAAAGTAAAAGTTAAAAATAGAGAAATGTCTCGAGTATTTCACACAGAAGAAAATATTCAGTATTCTGTGTGATTCTTTCATGTTGCCTAAAATAATCTTCTCTTCTACTTTTCAGTATTTAAGCTAACACATATATATTTATCATATTTTTATCTATAAAATTATATTTTAATACATTGGTAAACATATATTTTCATTCTTTCATTTTTTGATTCAAACTTTACAAAACATGTTTTATAACTGGTTATTTTATACTGTACATGTTCTATCATCTGAAGCCCTAGGGTTCTCAATCCTTTGGTATTTTTACTCAGTATTGCTCATAGTGGATTGTTTCTCCATGTGTTATTTATTTATTTATTTATTTATTATTTATTTATTTATTTATCCTATCATGAATGCATATTAACCAATTCCAGATCAAAACCCGAAGTGCCCATAGTATAAAAAATAAGATAGAAAACTCGGACTTCATCAAACTGCCGAGCTTCTGCAAAGTAAAAGAAACTGTCAAGATAGCAGGGAGACTGACCACAGAATGGAAAAAAAAATATTTTCCAACTGTATATCTGACAAAGGCCTAACATCTGGGATCGACAAGGAACTCAAACGTGCCGAAAAGAAAAAAAAATCAAACGGCCCCATTAAAAAGTGGACAAAAGATATGAATAGACATTTCTCAAAAGAATACATATGAGCAGCCAACAGATACATGAAAAAATGTTCAGCTTCACTAGTCACCAAGGAGATGCAAATTAAAACTACATTGAGATACCAACTAACTCCAGTCAGAATGGCCATCATCAATAACTAAAAACATAACAGATGCTGGAGAGGATGTGGCAAAAATGGAAACATTTCTACCCTGTTGGTGGGAGTGTAAACTAGTACAGCCTCTGTGGAAAACTGTGGCGATTCCTAAAAATCGACCTTCCATATAAACCTGCAATCCCCCTACTGGGAATATACCCGAAAGAACACAGACCACTCTATAAAAAAGATACCTGCACACTTATGTTTACTGCAGCATTGTTCACAATAGCAAGGACATGGAACCAACCATGCTGCCCATCAAAAGAGGACTGGATAAAAAAAATGTGGTACATATAAACAATGGACTATCACACAGTCATAAAGAAGAACAACATCATGAACTTTGCAGCAACCTGGATGGAATTAGAGTTTATAATACTGAATGATCTTTCACAGAAACAAAGATCTGCATATCATATGTTCTCACTCATAAGTGGACCTTGAACAACTACCATAATACTATAAAAAAAAAAGATTGACAGTGGCAGGAAACTACAGGGGGGAGGGAGGTGGGATTGACAGTAGTGAAGCTCTTCCTGGGGGGGGCCACAACTCATCAACAAAGGTACCTGCACAATGAATATTTGTATATCTAACCCTGAATTGTATCTCACAATTAAAAAATAAAATAAAATAAATATTAAAAAACATTACAAAATAAAAAATGGGCAAAAGTCATGAATAGACACTTCTCAAAAGAATATATACGGACAGCCACAGATACATGAAAAAGTGTTCAGCCTCACTTATCATCAGAGAAATGCAAATCAAAACCACATTGGGATAACACCTAACCATCATTAATAAAACAACCAACAACAGATGCTGGCGAGGATGCAGAGAAAAAGGATCGCTTCTACACTGCTGGTGAGAATGCCAACTAGTGCAAGCTCTTTGGAAGACAGTTTGGTGATTTCTGAAAGAACTAGAAATTGACCTTCCATATGACCCAACAATTCCCCTATTGGGAATATACCTGGAGGAACTCAAATCATTCTACAAAAAAGATACTTGCATACATATATTTACTGCAGCTCTAATCACAATATCAAAAACATGGAACCAACCATGCTGTCCATCGGAGCTGGACTGGATTAAAAAAAAATGTGAAGCCGGGCTCGGTGGCTCAGCCTGTAAACCCGTGCCTTTGGGAGGCTGAGGTGAGTGGATTGCCTGAGCCCGCGTGTTCGAGACCCGCCTGGGGAGCGAGACCTCATCTCTACAATAAATCAAAAAATCAGCCCAGCGTGGTAGCGCGTGCCTGTAATTCTGGCTACTTGGAAGGCTGAGGCGGAAGGATCGCCGGAGCCCAGCAGGTCGAGGCTGCGGTGGCCGGGAGCGGCCACTGCACTCCAGTCTGGGCGACAGAGTGAGACTCCAACTCAAAAAAAAAAAAAAAAAAAAAAAGTGATACATATGCACAATGGAATATTATGCAGCCCTAAATAAGGACAAATATTTGAACTCGCAGCAACTTGGTTGGATTTAGAGTTGATCATACTCAGCGATCTATCATAGAAACAAAGAACAGAATATACCATATGTTCTCACTCATAAGCGGACCTTGAGCAATTATCATAATATTATAAGAAAGCATTGGCAGTAGGGGAAAACTGTCGGGGAATGTGGGGTAGGATTGGCAGTTGAGGGAAATTGTTAGAGGATGGGGACCTGCATAATCAATGTTTGTGTGCCTACCCCTGAATTGTATCTCACATCTTTAAAATAAAAACTAAAAAAAAAAAAAAAAAAAAAATCACTGTGATTAAGCAAAAATCTCAAGGACACGATCTTCATTTATTTGTTTTTTTTGTTTTTGTTTTTGTTTTTATTTTTTGAGTTGGAGTCTCACTCTGTCGCCCAGACTGGAGTGCAGGGGCCGCTCCCGGTCAGCGCAGCCTCGACCTGCCGGGCTCCGGCGATGCTTCGCCTCAGCCTTCCAAGGAGCTGGAACTACAGGCGCATGCTACCAGGCCCGGCTCCTTTTGATTTATGGTAGAGATGAGGTCTCGCCAAGTTGCCCAGGCGGGTCTCAAACCCGCGGGCTCAGGCCATCCACTCACCTCAGCCTCCCAAAGGCGCGGGATTACAGGCTGAGCCCCCGAGCCTGGCTTCATTTATTTGTTGATGCCCTTCTTGAAGGTGGATGTTTTCAGTACAATGTCATAATTAATTATGTTGGCCTTGGGTAGCTTTCTTTTTATTGTTTGTCTTAGATCTAAGCCTAGTCGTTTTTGTCTTGAAACCTTTACTTTCCGAAGTTTTTGATTCCAGCTATAAACATCTGTCCCTGGGTCACCAAACTTCTTGATCTCTTCTTCCTTGGGTTTTCCTTGCTCTTGCTTTCATTATGTATTTATTTATTTCAAGGCAATTTAAAGATGTAATGAAAGGTGTTATGATTTTAATTTATCTCTAGGAAGAGGATGAGCTTCTAAATTAATTCACACCAGCTCATTGCCAAAAGTGAAATGCAGTCTTAATATTTTAACCCTTTGCTCATTTAGAAAAATTTTAAAAAGGGCTGCGTACTGCCGCGTGAGTTTAATTTTACATAAACTTGCTCTTTGGGAATGATGTAAATCTGTTGGCCTTTCATCGTGAAAGTAAAATAGAAAAACTGTTCTTGGGAGATATTTCTAAACAGAACTCGTCTCTAGTTCTAACAAGAATTACAAAAAAGAAGGAAGGAGACAATGACAAAGAAAAAGAAAAGGAGGAGGAGGAGAAAAAGAAGAAGATAATTGTATTTTGTAATTCTTTCTCTCTCTTTTTTATAATCTCAGGGAAAACATGTGACCACTAGCACCACTAGCAAGTATTCTTGGGTTAAATGAGTAACTGGTTAATGTTTCTTTTTAAATAAGAAAGTTCTATGTTTATCATTAAAGCTATAGAATAAATATAATTTATTTCAAAATTGTTTACTATTTGTCTGGAAAACATACATGCTTGTAAAACTAAAATTTGCTCTGGACAATAGGTTGTATTTTTTATTTTATAAACATTGTAAAATTATTGTAATTTTTTTAAAACATGGAACTGTGTTAACTGGTTTCTTAAGACAGTTTTATTTGGATCCTAAGACTTATTTATTGGCCATATTGGCAGAATATTATACGATAGTTCTTAAATGCATTTCTTTCAGAATTCTTGATTTTTTTACTGTATTTATTTGTCATTCTTTCAGAAATGTCATGCTTCTGCAGAGACAATGAGGCTAATAGTTAGGACTGCTGAACAGTTCACACTGAAATATATTATAGCCTTTAAATAAAATTGCATTATATAATAAATTTTAAATCAATCACTAGTATTAATAAAAACTTGACCTCTTTATCCATTCTGCCTATTGTTGATAAGGTGATTATTTTTTTTATTTTGTTTTTATTTTGTTACAGAGATGTGGGATACAAGTAAGGGTTAACTACACAAGTAGGTTGCATGCAGGTGAAGATTGGACCTCCAGCTGGCTCTCATTTTCCCTGGTTTAGGACCAGAAGCCCCTTGTGTTGTTACATGTTCCCATCTCCTTCCTCCCCAAGATGATCATTCTTTAAAGTGTGAGTTAAATGTTATTCTGCCTTAAAGTCAAAGTTCAGATATTGTGCTCTGAGTGGCTACCATAGGGATATTCTTATGCTCCTTTGTTTCACCTAGATGGTTGATGAAGAATATCAGAAATTTTGCCATCATTGTACTTTTTACATACCTTCATAACATTTGCTTAAGATTTTATGGCAAATATTTTCTTACATATTTTCCTTTATGCCATTTGGAGTTAATATTTTTATTTGACTCAGTTTACACATTGCCTGATGTGCGTGCTTATGTGTGTATTAGTTAATTAATTAATTGAGTCAGTTAAAATCTCTGATTGATTTTCTAACTTCATGAAGGAGTTAACCTATGCTTTAAATGGTGGCTTAGAATGGGTAACAACATTAATCAATTATTTATTTTAGAATATGTAATACACAGCATAACTGCAGATTGCTTGAATCACTTAGGAGCATATTCAGTAACGCATGGAAGTCTCAAGTAACTGGTTCTGTGGAAAGAAATGGAAAAATTTTAAATTAGTTTTCATAAATGCCACTGACAGGATAAAATTAAATCATAAAATGTCAGATTTGTTTGTCATTTTGACATTTTGCTTTTATTACCAGACAACTTTACTTGTACTCTAGAGATGGTATTTAACCAACAAGTAGGATTTGCACTCCTTGTCTTAGACATTAGGTACATAGAATTGGTTTTATACATGTCACAACAATAATAGTTTTTATTCATTGATCATGCAGCAAATGATATACATAGATAAATAGGAAGATACATAAATAGATATACTGTACATATTACATACTGCACGTTTATATATTAAAAAGCTTTTAATTCTCATAAGAAATCTTTGAGAGCAAGATACTATTATCACTGCTTTAAAAATGAGGAAAGTGAACTTCACCGAGTTTATTAGAGATAGTAAGAGGGAGATCTGGATACAAGCCCAGAATTGTCTCCAAACCATATTTATTCAAACATAAGATATGTTGTACCACAATTATTAGCAGAAAAAGAGAAAAAAAAAACCTTTAAAAAAGCTTTGGCATGATATAACAAAATGCTTACAAGTTCATGGATCAGATATTAATTTTCATAATCTCAATTTATTGAGTGTTAGAGAGCAAGAAATAATGCTCAATCAACAATGCAAAATAAGATACATTGAAATGTCTGTAGTAAGTTGAAGTGTAACTTAACTGAACACCATATGCACACATATACTTAAACACCAGTTTTATGAAATTTCAAAATAAAAAATGCTCTTATGTCTAACAGAATAATGATTGATCATGTGAGTTCCAGTAATTTAAGATTTGTCTAAAAAAGTTTTGGAATGTCTGAAAATATTAAGTGAAGCCTTGTGTAATTGTTGTCATCAAAATATTTTGACTTTCAAAATTGGCACTTTTATATAGTCTAGACTAATATAATCTGAAGTATTAATAGGAACCTCAGTGAGTTATAATGGCATAATAAATTTAATTGTTTTGCTGATTGTACTTCAGCCAAACTAAGATGGAGAATATTGAAAGGAGTCTCTGTGTTTACAGCAACAACAACAACAACAAAAAGAAGTGTACTGTCCTTAAGTTTTTGCTTTCCTTCTAAACCTGAGCTTCACTGATTCAAATGATTTGATTTAAGATTCCTGCATCTCTAGTGTGAAACTTGAATCTGTGATAGATCAAAGTTATAGAACATCAGTTAGGACTTTGTTCTACATATACATTAAATATTTTTACAAAGTTACAGATACAGTTCAATAAAATATAGGGGGAAAGATTAGAACAGATATTACTAAGGATGAAACTTATTCCAATGTTATAATTAGCATTTATTGTAAGTCAGAAACTACTAAAAGATGCAAAGATGTTCACTATATATTGATAAAAATGT
The DNA here is from genome assembly GCF_000164805.1 of Carlito syrichta. Lineage (NCBI taxonomy): Eukaryota > Metazoa > Chordata > Mammalia > Primates > Tarsiidae > Carlito > Carlito syrichta. The sequence goes on along the minus strand of NW_007245861.1, from coordinate 236,013 downwards.
CAATACACCAGGAAGATACAACAATTATGAACTTATATGAATCTAGTATTAGAGCATCTTAATGCATATAGTGGACATAAACAGAACTGAAGTGAGAAATAGACGATATAACAATAGTGACAGGAGACTTCAGTATTTCATTTTCAGTAATGGATAGACTATGCAAGTGGGAAATCAATAAGCTGTATAATCATCAGATAACCCAAAGTCAACATGAAATTTAAAAAAAATCTTAAAAGTAGCAAGAGAAAAGGGCCAAGTTGCATATAAAGAAAGACTCATCAGACTAGCAGCAGACTTCTTAGCAGAAAACTTATAAGACAGAAAAGAACAAGAGCCTTCTTTTAGCCTTCTTTTTTTTTAAATTATTTATTTGTTTTTTATTATGAAGTTGTGGGGTATAGTTAAGGGTTAGGTATACAATTGCGTTTCATTCAGGCACCCTGTTGATATGGGGTGTTTCCCCGTTCCCAGACAGATATTTGCTACTGTTAATCCCATCTCCCTCACCCCCCCATAGTTTCCCGCAATCCCCTTACTGGGAATATATCCTTTAGCCTTCTTAAAGAAAAAAATTGCCCACCAAGAATTCCATATTTCACCAAACTAAGATTCATAAATGAAGGAAAAATAAAGTTTTTCCTAGACAAGCAAGTGCTAAGGGAATTTGTTATCACTAGACACAGCCCTACAAGGAATGCTCAAAGGAATTCTAAACATGGAAATAAGAGAATGAAACCTGCTATCAAATAAGTACACATAAATACAAAGCTCACAGACCCTCTAAGGCAACTACACAATTGAGACTACAAAGCAACTAGCTAACATTATGACAGGAACAAAGCCTCACATATTAATATTATCCTAAAATATAAACAGCCTAAATTCTCCACTTAAAAGACATAGTGTGGCAAGCTGTATTAAAAACTAACAAACTAACCTTCAGTTTCCTTTAAGAGGCTTGTCTCACATGTAATAGCAGTCACAAGCTCAATGTAAAGGAATTTAAAAATTCCATTACATAAATGGAAAGCAACAAGGAGCAAGAATTGCTATTCTTGTATCAGATAAGTGAAACTTTAAAACAACAACAGAAAGTAAAAAGAAAGATTAAAAAGTCATACAAAAGGGATCTTCAAAAAAACTGGAATTATCTTTTTGAGAGTGGGACCCTTGTATTACAGGTTTCTCTTGCTAGGTAAGTGTTCTAGAAACTCATTGGCATCACTGTACCTGCTAGCATTGTTGTGAGATGCTGCATTTGGCTCCAGGGATTTTTTTTTTCTTCAGAAATTATTTCAATGTGTTTTCCCATTTTATGATTGGTGCTTTACGAGTACACCTGCCTGCACTTTGCTGTGTGTTCAGCAGTTTTTTACCAAAAACTGCATGACTCCCATGCCTCACCTTCCCTCTTCACCTGATCTTTCCCCGAAAGATTTTTTGTTTCCCCAATGAAAAAAAGTCCTCAAGAGAAAATGTTTTGCCGATGTGGAAGAGGTGAAACAAAACATGGCAAAAGCAGTAAAAGGCATTCAAACTGACAAGTTCAAAAACTCTTTTGTGCAATGTAAAAAAGCATCTTGATAGGTATATTGCAACAAATGGAGAGTGATTTGAAGGCTACTGAAGTCTGAACATGTAAGAATAAATACACAATTTTTTATACATAAATTCTGGAAATTTGGGGGGTTCCCCCTCATATAATGTTAAAGGTAAAAAATGTAAATTCAACAAGGTCTAGCTGTCCTAAATATATATGCATCCCATGTAGGAACACCCAGATTCATAAAACAAACACTACTAGACCTAAGAAAAAAGATAGATATCCATACAATAGTAGTGAGGGATTTAAACATTCCACTAACAGCACCATTGAGACAGAAAAATAACAAAAAGACTGAACATAAATGATTTGTTGTACATCATTGTGCTTATAATAAAAAAATGTGATTTTGCACACTTAAACATCTGTCAGGATGATAGATCTCAAGTTAAATGTTCCACCACAATACAATACAGATAAAATTAAAAATAAAATAAAATAAATAATATCATGGCTATTATAATTTAATATATAGAATAGTATGCTTAATTTTGTGAAGCAAGAAATGGTGTTATAATATACTTCTTATGCATCTAACTAGGCATAAAATTCTGCTACCTTGGTTGAAACTTGAATTCCCAAGTTGTGACACAGACTAATAAAAACACATCTAATCAATAGAAACTTACTATTGTCTCCCAATAGCCCCCATTTTAGTCATAGACTGCCTAATTTATATTATATTGATATGAGTATTCAAGGAAATGAGAACAAAATGTATTGCATTATATTTAAGTATTAGATGACTAGATTTATATTTCACTTTTTTTTATTTTTAAAAGACCAGATTTATATTTTGCTATTTTTTTTTATTTTTAAAAGTCAGTTACTTGAAACTACATAGACGCTAAAAAGGAAAGATCTATCTAGATACCACGTCAGTTTTAAAGCTGGTTATCCATATTCATCGGTGTTAACAAAGCAATATAAGCATTAGGATATTTATTTGCTTTTTCAACAAATGCATACTAAGTCTTAGATGTGTGCAAGTCACTGAATACAGTTCTGGAGATCAAGTTATAATCAAGATGCTTTTTTTTTTTTTTTTTTTTTTTTTTTTTGAGTTGGAGTCTCACTCTGTCGCCCAGACTGGAGTGCAGTGGCCGCTCCCGGCCACCGCAGCCTCGACCTGCTGGGCTCCGGTGATTCTTCCGCCTCAGCCTTCCAAGAAGCTGGAACTACAGGCACGCACTACCACACTCGGCTAATTTTTGATTTATTGTAGAGATGAGGTCTCACCAAGTTGCCCAGGTGGGTCTCGAACCTGCAGCCTCAGGCAATCCACTCACCTCAGCCTCCCAAAGAGCGGGATTACAGGCTGAGCCACCGAGCCCGGCTTGGATGCATTCTTCACTCTCAAAAAATTTAAAGTCTTAATTATCCAGGAATGAAATTAAAAATATGGAGTGCCATAGAAAAGATATTTGTAGGATACTCTGGTAAATTTGGGAGCGTCTCCAAGCGAAGTTATTTATAATGAGAAGTCCTGAACTCAAGTGAATTGGTTACTTACATATATTATTCTCATTCTTATAAAATGTTCTTCAGTCTCTTATGTCTTATGAAACATTTTACATAATGTAAATGTGTAAGATGGTTTTTAGAAATTAAATATTTTTATGACACTATAGTTTTCTTGGTAGTTAAATGTATTCAAAGAGAAGATTGCATTCACAACAGGTTGAGCATCGCTATTTCAAAAATCTGAAACCCCAAATGCTTCAAACTCTGAAACTTTTTGAACACCAACATAACATGACAAGTTGAATATTTTGCACCTGGACTCATGGGATGAGTTATAAAGACACCATACAACACAACATATTCAGTGTCCACAGGCAAACAAAACAAAACAAACTCTCTTCCTGCCTCAGCTGCAATATACTGTTTATTTGCATGCTCATACACAAATGGTAATAAAATGGCACATAGGTGGGTCAGACGTATCTACCTCTACAGGTTCCCCACAATGCCCCACATGGGTCAAGACCGATGTGCATTACTCACTATTTTTGCTTATTCTCTGTTCTGTGATGTAAAGATGTTGTTAAAAAAAAAAACTGAAAAAGGCCTACAGATATCCCCATGGGTAACAATGATAAGAAAAAGAAGAAACATTTATGCTTATGGCAAAGAAAGTTAAGCTATTGGAGAAGCTGGGCAATAGTGAGAGTGAAGTGTATACCGAAGAACATGATATTGAAATTAGCATCATAAATGACCTGAAGAAAAACAAGTATAAACTTTTTAAGCTATGTGATGAAATATAATGAAAGAATAGGAAAACACCACAAAAAGCTAACAATGAAGATTTCATTTGTGTACTGAATGAATGAATCAATCAGCATCACAGTGAATGCATGACATTCAATGGTAAGTTGATCATGAAACAATGATCAATCACAATAAACTGAAAATAGAAGAGGACTGTAAATATTCAACAGGCTGGTTGCAGAAATTAAAGAAAAGACACAAGATTAAATTTTAAAAATTTGTGGTTATAGAGCATCTGTTCATCATGTATCAGCAGAGAAATTCATTGATAAGTTTGCCAAGATTATCATTGATGAAAATTTGATGCCAGAACAAGTCTTTAATGCTGATGAAACATCACTGTTTGGGCATTATTGCTCTAGAAAGGCACTGAATTCAACTAATGAGACAGCCTTTGCAGAAATTAAGGATGCCAAGGACAGAATGACATCTTGACATGTGCCAGTGCAGCAGGAACTCAAAAGTGTAAACTTGTATGATAGACAAAAGCCTTTGTCCTTACTATTTTCAAGGAGTGTAATTTTTACTATTCCATTATTATGTTAACAAAAAATTATGAATTGCTGAGGATATCTTTTCTGGTTGATATCATAAACATTTTGTAAAAGTGCCTAGAGTTCAATTTAGGGAAGGTAGACTACTTGAGGAATGCAAAAATTTCTTATTCTTTGACAAATATTCTGCTCCAGCTGGAAGTCTCATTAAAAATAATGTTTATGCTATGTATGTCCCCTGAATGTGACTTCCTGAATTTGGTCATGTGACCAGGGCAGCCTTAGATCAATGAGGAGTATATATAAACACACTTTCTTGAACACTGTGCTAGCAGCAGTGAACAGAGGTAAGGTATGGAAGGTTTTCCAAAGATGATTAGCCTGGAGGATGCTGTCTATGTTGTTGCCAATGCTTGAAACACAGTGACTAAAGACACTGTTGTTCATTACCAGCACAACTTCTGTCTTGCAGCTATGCTCAGTGACAATGATGAATAAGGTGGTGACTTTGAAAGATTTTTGTATGTCGAGTGAGGAAAAAATGATGTCTGACCTCCTTTTATGTGTAAAAAATACCTTCAGAATCTGTCAGGAAGTTAGGAGCAGAGGATAGCAGATGTTTTTAACATTGATAATGTAGTGCCAGTTGTTTATTCATTGACCAATGGTGATATAGCCAAAATAGTTTTGAATCAAGACAATCCTGATAATAGTGACAATGAAGATGACATTATTACCACTGCAGGAAAAGTGCCTTTAGATGGCATGATAAAAATGTGTGATGGAAATATTGAAAAACTAGAGTAGCATACATTCACAAGAAATGATGTCAGTTTAAAAAACCAAAGAGAAACTTCTGAAACAAAAGCTGTTGTTAATGAGGCAGTTGACTCTGGATAAAATATTTTACAAAGCCATCCACCAGAATGTCTCCTCATCCCCAGAGGATGCACTTCCTTGTCTCCCAACTACTTCTGATGTTTCTCATCACCAAAAATCAAAAAACACAGAGTAGGAATGTTTTAACTGAAACACAGCCTTGTGGATAGAAACAAGTGTTGCTGCTACTGTTGATGCAGGTACTCTGTGGATTCTACTATGCTGCTTAGTTATTTTGAACACATTTTATTTACTGTATTATTGGTAATTATTGGTACATCATATATTTTATTTTTAATTACTTATATATGAATAAGTGTAGCAAGATTGGTGCTTATTGGTTATATATATATTCAGAGTCAGGAATGATGTCAAAGCCAAACAACCACACACTGTCCATACTGAAGGCTGAGATAGTGACACCTTGACTTTCTGATGGTTTATATATACAAACTTTGTTTCATGAATAAAATTGTTTAAAACATTGTATAAAATTACCTTCAGGCACTATGTGAAGATGTACATGAAACATGAATGAAGTTCATATTTAGATTTAGGTTTCATCCTCAAGATATAAAAGTATAAATATGCAAAAACTAATTTGCATATTTTAAAATATGCAAAATTTTAAAAAGTTAAAAATTCTGCAACACTACTGGATCCAAGCATTTAAGATAAGACATACTCAACCTGTGTGTTTATATTTTTCACTTTGAACAGCCTGCATCCCATGACCTCAGCATCAGTGAATCAGCCCTTGTGAACATTGTCTTTTAGATCTATTAATTTCTTCTATCTAGATCGCTTTCATCAATATAGGTTCTTATCTTCCATGTAAAATTATTATCTCTTGGAAACTTATAACATTTTTATTAAACTACTTTTGAAGTCTAATCATTCCCATTTTGTTTAATCCCCATAAATTATAAATTATGATTCTGTTTCTTTCTTGAATTTTTCTTCTGACACTTATTTGTGAGTTAATCTACCCAATACAACCTCATTTCTCACCCATTCATGCCATTTTCTTTCTTTCATTCCTGTAATAATTATAATACATTTGCATTTAAACAATATTAAATGTTTGCATTGTTATAACTTTGTCAATATTGTTCAATTTCAGCAAAATAAAACATCATTTTCTCTGATTATAGATTTTTTTTTACTTTTAAAGTTACTAAATGATTTATTATTTTTCTTAAGATATCTATATACTCATTTCTAATTTTTCTATAACAATTTGACAGATCCCCACAGCTGTCATTCTGACACTCCCCTTCATAATTAGCTTAAATACTATCATTTCATATTCTCTGAGTTGAGTTCCCTGTTTTGGGAAAACAATGTTTCATTTATTTATTTATTTGTTTATTTACTCATTCATTAATTCTGTTTTGGCCATTCCTCCACATTGATAAAGTGTATTTTTTAATTACTTTCTGTTTAATGTCTGAAAATATTTATATCCTATCTTCACATTTTATATATAGTACATCTGGGTATAAAACTCTAGTTTGGAAATCAGTTTTACTACAAATTTTAATGTCTGTCCTCTATTATCTTTAGTACATAATATCACCTTTAAGAAGTCTAGTGTCAATGTCTGATTATCTCATTGGTTAGGATAATTTTTCCTCATTAGGTAAATTTGAGTGATTTACCCCTTAAGTTTGTTTTGAAATTTTATCATAAAGTGCATTAGTGTACATGATTTTAAAAGTCTACAGTTAGGAGTGCTTCAAATTTTTCTTTTCTTCCTAGTGTCTCATACAATTTAGATTTGGGTATTTTCTTTATTTTTTTCCTTGAAACTTTGCTTCTTTTTCTCTGATCAAGAGTTGTAGCTTCTGGATCAATTCCCAAGTTTTGTTTTTCTTTTCTATCTTAGCAATCTACTATTTGTTTTTTCTAGGAAGTTTTCAAAAAGTTTATCTTCTGATATTATACTATTTTACTTATATGTATGTTTTTGAAAGAGAATTGTTGTTTACTTATGCTCTATTTTACTTAATTTCATTTGTTTTGTTGAAATGTAATAGTTTTCTGTATATTTGGGGCACATGTGATATTTTGATACCCAAAAACAATGTGTAATGATCAAATCAGAATATCTGGGATATCTATCGCCTCAAAAGTTCATCAGGTCTTTGTGTCAGAAACATTACAATGTTTGTCTCTCAGTTATTTTGAATATGAAATAATTTAGCATAATTAGAATTTATTTCCTAAAATAGCAAATACTAGAACTTATTCTTTTTATCTAACTATATTTTTGTACTTCTTAATCAACTTCTCTTCATCTCTCCTTTCTCCTTTCCTTTACTTCTGAATTTCTTGTTTGTCTTTTACAGAGAGATTTGTATTTCAACAATGAGGTCGTTCTAATGATTTTTTAAGCTTTCTTCCAATATTTATAGAAACTCTACATGTGGGAGGGCTTGCATATTGATAGATTTTACAGTGCAGTTATTGGTGACAAGCTGCTGATTTTTTGGGGGTATTTCTTCTGAACTCAGAATGTGAAGGTATTTTATCTAGGATTTTTCATATTTTACAGAAAGAGTCTCCCAATTGTATTTTCTGGAAAGCATAAAGAAAACTGCTGAAAGCAAGACGTAATAGAGTCTCCGAGATTCCGCTATTTATTATTTGATTTTACCTCAACTTCTCTGTTTTCAGATTCTCATTCCAATTCTACTTTCCATTATATCCCTTACACATGTATCTATGTATACTTTCTGATTTAACGTAATGTATTCATTCAGTAAATTTTCAGTCTCTTGTAGGATAAGGAGTTTTGTGCTTTGCTCTTTGGTGGACATTTGGGGTTTGAGGGAAAGGAAGAAGTATGAGAAGTCTATATCTCTAGAAACTTTTAAACCACGTTCTCCACTATTCTGTTTGTTTCAATCTTGCACCATATCCTTGTTTTCTATAGTATCTGTTTGTTTGTTTGTTTGTTTTTCTGGCTTTTTGCAGTTATTCAGATTCTATGCAGTTGCCTCAACTTATTTCAGTAAGTATATTCCCCAGAAGGATGATTTATCTTAGTGTCCTGCACTACACTAAGGTAATTATGACTCATATGCCTGCTGCTTATCTCCCAATAATATCTTAAAAATTAAAATCACTTTTTTACACAAACACATTTTTGAGGTGTATAACTTAAATACATTAAAATTCACATATTAAAAAGCATAGCTTGATGACTTTTGGGAAAATATATACACTCACAAACCACCATTAGAACACTATGTTGAATATTTTCATTACACAAGATGTGTCCTCTGCTGTCAATCACTCCCCAGCATAAGCAATCACTAATCAGCTTTATTTCATTATACATTTGCTCTGTTTTAGAAAATAATGTAAATTGAATTTTACACTATGTACTCTTTGTAATCCAGATTCTTTTTTTAAAAAAAGCAAAATGTTTTTTTAGAACTATCTATGGTGTGGATATCAGAAGGTCATAAATGAAGCTACTGAAGAAAAAAATTTAGAAATCATATCTTTTTTATGTCTTCAAAATAAAAGTAAATACGGGATTACTTTTACCCTCTGTAAACGGTTTCCAAAATTCTAAAAGAAGCAATCATCTGAAGAAAGAAACAATATATTATAATACTACTTTTCTTGATTCTTTGTTCTGGATTTTTTTTTCAAAGAATAGATAAAATATTTAAACAGTATGTCTGACACATTGCATTGCTTAAACAAAGTATGATTAGTGTATATCAAAAGCATGTACTACTTGAACAGGTATAAAAATACCATTTTATCACTACACAATTATTATCTTCTTCTGTTCCAATATTAAAAACTTGAAATGTATAATATTCTACACATGAGAAAGAGAACTTGGAAAGAAATCTAGCAGATTTTAAAAACCAACATGGGGCTGAGGTGAAGTGATGAAGTTTGTTCGCACAGTGGCTGGACAACAGTAGATTAATTTATTCATGTTGGACACAGTTTTAGGGGGACATTAATAATAAAGACACTGTCTTTAAAGTATAAAGTCTCTGCAGGTTTCATGTCCATTCATATAAAAAATTAGTGACCTGGATTCTAAACCCAGTTATTATATTTATTTACTAGATGAAATGGAGACAGTCAGACAGTCAGATAGCCACTCCAATTTTAAATTTAAAAACAAATGAGGGGAGATGGGACAAGATGGTGATGAAACCATTTAGAATGTGTGAATCTCTGCATGGGTTAGTGGACATAAGGGTGAATCCATGTGCCTGTATGTGTGCGAGTGTGTGATTGAATGTCCAATAGGGGGGTGACACATCATCCAGTACACAGGGACCCCTGTAGAAATGGTTGCAAGTTACCACTGCTCCAAATTCATCTCAGGTGCACGGGAACATCTGACAACTAAGGGCATCTGTCATTCTCAAGACATCTCCCAGGAGAAGGCAGCAGAGATCAGCAGCCTCTTGTCACCTGGCACCTGCCCACACCTGTGGGAAGGGGTCAGGCATTGGCAGCTGGGACCGTGGAGAAGACACAAGGAAAAGATCTGAATCTGAGCCCAGCCAGAGAATAAGATGGTGACTTGTGCCATTTTCTCTGTCCCAGAGTTGGGAAGGGATATTCTTTAGTTTATCAGATTCTTGGAATTCTGCATCCTGAGACTGAAGGGCAATCTCTACACCCCTCTGAGCTCAAACATTTTTTGCCCATAGAGTAAACTCCAGGCATATGATACTGAAGAGACAAATGCCCCTCCGCCCCCCACAAACATACAGTGAATCAAGCTTGAAGGCACATAGGCGGTGTGGGAAACCCAGCAGTGGCCAAGTTGGATTGAGTAGTGATCTAAGTCACCTCCTTTCCCCAGAAGTCTGTGGGGAATCTGACTGGCATAGAGAAGAGTCCAATAGACCCTGTAGTTTGAGAGCAGAGGGGAGGAACTAGAGACCAGATCCCTGGGACATACCACTAAAAAAAAAAGGAAGGAAGTTGAAGATCCAGAAATGGCCACAAGATGAAGCTCATTTTTGTCTGCTCTCTCCACACATACCTTTCTCTGAGTGTCTTCTCATTTGATTTGTCCTCCCCCCTCCCGCCTTTTTGTGTATGGTTATATTTGAGGAATAGTGCATTTTCAAATTTTTATTTGTCTGTTTATCTGTTCATTGTATGCCTATTTTCCTTCTCCTTCTTTCTCTTCATCTTTCTTTCATCTCCCTTCTTCCTTTCTCTGTTCTTTTCCTTTTTTCTTATGTCATTATGATTTCAGGGGGCATACATATGATCCCACTGTATGAACAGATTGTAAGGTGGTGGGAGGTAGTTCCAGGTTTCTCACATATCAGTCAGCAGATACAGTGATCTGCAGATAGCTTCTGAGTCATAGCTCCCCATTACACCTTAATCAAATCTCAAAACTGCAAAAAGACAACGCAGTCCCCCAACCTCAGTTCAGCTTCAAAAGTGAACACATCCAGAGGATCTACATAGGGAAGAATAAGGAATTGAGCAAAATAAAGTGAAAGCTATCCTCTCACTGAGCAACAGAATTAAAGAAGCAGAGGGAAGAAGGGAGAAAGTTATCACAATTGAAGAATATTCAATGGAATAGCACAGGAACCCTTCAAATCACTAGAAACACAGCACCTGAGAATATAGACTTCAGAACTCAAACAATGAAGAGCCCCAGAATGACTGGTCTCAAACCATGAATCCAGATATCAAGGCATTAAAGGAAATCATAAACAGAAATTAAGAAAGAATGAGAGAGTTGATAACTGAGATGATGGTGATAAAGAACATAGTAAGCAAAATAAATAACACACGGACAAGCATAGAAAGTAGAATTAACCAGGCAGAAGAAAGAATCTCAGAGCTTGAAGACCAAAATATGCAGCTAACCAAACTGTTAAAAGCATAGAAAGGAAACTTAAAAAGACAGAACCAAGCCTCCAACAGATGTACAATTATGCTAAGAGGCCTAAATTATGCCTGATCAGTATTCTGGAAGCAGAAAAGGAGACAGAGAACAACTTGGAGTAAACATACAATGAAGCTATCTAAGAAAACTTCCCTCATCTCATCAGACATGCAAATATCCAAACACAGGAGAGTCAGAGGACCCCTACAAGGCTTCAAATGAGAAGACCAATTGCTAGACACATAGTAATTCACTTCAACAAGTTAGGTTTAAAGAATATATCCTGAAGGCAGTGAAAGAGAAAGGTCAGACTACTTATTAGGGAAGACAAATAAGAATAGCAGCAGACTTTTCTACTGAAACATTAGAGACTATAAGACACTGGAGTCCAAACTTCAAAGTTCTCAAAGATAAACACTTTCAACCAAGAATTTCCTACTCAACTAAGTTAAGCTTCATGAGTAATGAAGAATTAAAATTGTTCCAAGACACTCAATTCCTAAGAGTGTATGCTGCCTCCAGACCAGCTCTATAAGAAACACTTAAGAAGATATTAAACACAGAAGAATCAAACAAATGTACAATCATGCTCTTCCCAGAATGCAGGAAAACTAAGTAAGAACCAACACAGCATTCATCATGATAGCAAAATTGAAAACACACACACACATATCAACTTAAAAATGAAAAGTAAAACTGACAAATGAATAAACAAATAGTAATAGCAACAACAACAAAGACTTTAATAAGAGTCTCATGACAGGGATAAACTCTTACATCTCAATAATCTCAATAAACATTAATGGACCAAATGCACCATTGAAAAGACATAGAATGAAAATCTGGATTAAAAAAGCACAGCACGTCAATTTGCTGCCTCCAGGAAACACATCTTAATACAAAGGACTCTCACAGATGCAACGTTTAGGATGGAAAACAAATTATCAGATGAATGGAACACAAAGGAGAGCAGGAGTTACAATCTTAAAATCAGACAAAACAACCTTTAAACTACCAAAAATTTAGAAAGGCACAGGACACTATATGACGGTAAAAGGCTCAATGCATCAAGAAGAAATACCCATCCTAAACATATATTCACCTAACACAGGAGCACCAGTTTTTATAAAGCACTAAGTAAACTGAAAAAAGATATTCACTCTAATGTTATCGTAACTGGGAACTTAAATACCCCATTAACAACCCTAAATAGATCTTGGGGGCAAAAAATCAACAAGGAGATCTGAAACATTAACTTAACACTTAATCAAATGGACTTAATAGATACCTACAGAGCACTCCACCCAACAACCATGGAATATACATTCTACTCATCACCACATGAAATGTACTCCAAGATTGACCATATCCTCATCCATAAATCAAGCATAAACAAGTGGACTCTGTCATATGAAAGCTACTCAAACAATAAAAAGCCCTGGACCAGACAGATTTCCAGCAGAATTCTACAAAACATGCAAGGAGGAACTCATACCAATCCTACTGAAAGTATTCCAGACAATCAAGAAAGACGGAACTCCCAAACCACTTTATGAAACTAATTTCACACTGATTCCCAAAACAGATAAATATCCAACAAAGAAAGAGAACTATAGGGCAATACTCCTGATGAACACAGATGCAGAAATCTCAGCAAGATTCTAGCAAATTGAATATAATAGCACAGATCAAAAATCATCCACCATGACCAAGTAGGCTTTGTCCTTGGAATTCAGGGCTGATTCAACATCTGCAAGACCATAAATTTAATTAAGTGCATCAACAGATGTAAAAACAAGAACCATATGACTATATTATTAGACACAAAAAATGCTTTTGATAAAATATAACATCCCTTCTTGAAAAAAACCCTTGAAAAACTGGGCATAGACAGAACGTATGTCAAAATAGTAAGAGTCATCTATGATAAACCCACAGCTAATGTATTGCAAAACAGACACAATTTGGAAGTATTTTCCCTGAAAATGGGAAAAAAGCAAAGTTGTCCACTATCACCCCTCCTGTTCAACATGGTTTTGGAAGTCCTAGCTAAAACAATCAGACAAGAGAAAGAAATGAAGGGTTTCCAAACAGGAAAAGAACAAGTTAAGTTATGCCTCTTTCCTGATGACATGATCCTATACCTTGAAAACCCAAGAGAATCAGTCAAAAAACCTCCATGCACTCATAAACAACTTTGACAAAGACACAAAGTATGAAATAAATGTACAAAATACAGTTGTAATCTTACACAATAGAAACTAACAGGCAGAGAATTAAATAAAAAACACAATCCCATTCACAGTAGCTATAAAAAAAATATGAAATACCTCAACATCTCCCTAACCAGATAAGTGAAAGACCTTTACAATGAAAACTACAAAGCATTGGTCAAATAAATCAAAGAAGACACAAACAAATGGACAAATATTCCATACTTATGAGTTGGAAGAATCAACATTGTTAAGGTGTCCACTCTACCCAAGGCAATCTACAGATTCAATGCAATACCCATTGAATTACCAATATTGTTCTACTCAGGTCTGGAAATAACAATACAGAAAGTCATATGGAAACATGAAAGACCATAAATAGCCAAAATAATCCTTAGCAAAAGAAACAAAGCAAGAGGTATCAACTTCCAGACTTCAAACTTTACTATAAGTCTACAATAATCACATCAGTCTGACATTGGTCCATAAACAGACATATAAACCAATGGAACAAGATAGAGATTCCCAAAGCAAAACCTCAATTTCTTAACCAACTCATCTTTGTCAAAGCTTCCACCAACACACCAACACCCACTGGGGAAAGGAGAACTTACTCAGTAAATGATGCAGGGAAGTTGACTGAGTATATGTAGAAAATTTAAATAGGACACCTGTCTAACACGACACAAAAACCAACTTTAGGTGCACTAAAGACCTAAATGTAAAACCTCAAACTGTAAGAGTCCTAGAAGAAAATGCAGGAAATACTCTTATGAACATTGGAGAAGGCACCCAATTCTTAATCAAGTCCCCAAAAGTGAATGTCATAAGAGAAAGATAGACAAATGGGACCTCAACAAACTGAAGAGTTTCTGCAAAGAAAAATAAACCATCAAGAGAGTGGGAAGACACTCCACAGAAGAGGAAAACAATATTTGCCAACTGTATATCTAACAAAGGCCTAACATCCAGGCTCTACAAGTATTCAAACGTGCAAAAAGGGAAAAAGCAAACAGGCCTATTAAAAAGTTGGGGGAGGCACATCTCATTAACAAGGGTACCTGCATAAAGAACACTTGTAGACCTAACCCTGAATTGTACTCCATATCTTTAAAATTAAAAAAAAAAATTTAAAGTGGGAGAAAGTTAATTAAAACTGTTATTTTTCTGAGGAAAAAAAATGGGCAAAGGATACAAATAGACACTTCTCAAAAGAAGACATAGCAGTCAACAGATACACACAATAATGTTTAGCTTCACTGATCATCAAAGAAATGCAAACTAAAACCACACTGTGATACCACCTAACTCCAGTCAGAATGGCCATCATTCATAACTCAAAAAACAACGGGTGCTAGATACGATGTAGAGGAAAGGGAACACTGTTGGTGGAAGTGTAAACTAATACAACCTCTGTGGAAAACAATGTGGCAATTCCTAAAATATCTAAAATTTACCTTCCATACCACCCAGAAATCTGCCTTCTGGGTGTATACCCAGAGAAGCTCAAATCATTCTATAAAAAAGATACCTGGATACACATGTTTATTGCAGCAATATAGCAAAAACAAACAAACAAACAAACAAACATGGAAACAACTGTGTTGCCCATCGAAAGTGGACTGGATTTTTTAAAATGTGGCACAAATATACAATGGAATATTATGAAGTCATAAAGGAGGACAAAGTATGAACTTTGCAGCAACTTGGATGGATTTAAAGTCTATCATTCTCAGTGATCTATCACAGAAACAAAAAACATATGTTCTCAATTAAAAGCAGACCCTGAACGTTTTCCATAACACGGTAAGAAAGGGTTTGGCAGTAGCAGAACGCTGCCATGTAAGGAAAGCAGATGCACATAACATCAATATAGCTGTCTGATCTCAAACCAGGTGAAGTGGGGACCAAAGAAAAGCCCAAACTTTATCTGTGCAATGATCACTGATCTCCCTAACCCTGAATTGTGCCCCACATCTTTAAAGTTTTTTAAAAAGTGGTACTGTTTTTTCTTCATATTTTTTATTATTTAGATACAGATCAAGTTCATAATTCAAACAATATTTACATAGAGAAAAAATTTTGCAGACATTTCATTACAGAAAATGGTGATAAATGAAAAGGTGAAGAAGTAAAATAGAAAGCCAAAATCATTTATTCAGAGATAATAAAGTTACAATTTTAATACTAGCAAAATAACCTGGAAAACATGAAAATAGCAGTATATCTTATGTAACTTGACAAAATTTTTAGAAAACAATTCAAATAGCATTAAAATTTTTAAATTGCACTAAAAATGAACACATATCTGTTACCAAAAAAATGAGGTTGTAAGCTCACTGTGCAGTTTTTAATATTAAGTTTTAAACTTAACAATGAGTCCCAATTGGTTTGAACTTATAGGAAAATACATTTGATGTTTCCTAGTAAGTTTCAGTTTTATAGTATGCTATTCATATAATATACTACAACAATAGGTTACATTTAGATTGAAGTTAAAAATCAAGTGAAAGACTACTATTTCCTTCTATGGTCAATTTTCTAAAAGCTGATTTTTTTGTTGTTGTTGTTTTTGAGTTGGAGTCTCACTCTGTCACCCAAACTGGAGTGCAGTGGCTGCTCCCGGCCACCACAGCCTCGACCTGCTGGGCTCCCTCGATCCTTCTGCCTCAGCTTTTCAAGTAGCTGGAACTACAGGTGCACACTACCACGCCTGGCTAATTTTTTGACTTACTGTAGAAATCAGGTCTCGCCAAGTTGCCCAGGCGGGTCTTGAACCCGCGGGCTCAGGCAATCCACTCACCTCAGCCTCCCAAAGCACGAGATTACAGGCTGAGCCACCGAACCCAGCAAAGCTGATCTTTTTTGTGACTTACAGCATGCCACATAACTGAGTGTGAATTAGTTGTGAGTTTATAGCATGATTCTTTAAATTCACTGTATTTTGAAGATTTTATTTGGTAGAAATCAGTGAATGTTTTTCAGATAAAATTAATTTTCTTAATAGAGAAGAAGAAAGTATCTTACTCTGCTTAAATTGTCATAGGGTCACTTGTTTATGTATTGACTTTTACATTTTCATTACAGTACTTTCTATTTTTAATTGTTAGTATACTATGAATAAGTAATGAAAATCAACTCATAAAATTTACATATAAAGTTATTACTCCTAAGTAGGTTAAATTTGCATTTTTTAATTATTCAGGTTGCTTACAAATGTAAATGACATTTTAAGTATTAATGATATTGATGTGACTGCAGCAGTTTGTTTTTTTTTTTTTAACAAACAAAACCTCCCATTTATTTACAGGATAAGAAAAGAAGACTCTTAGAGTATTTGTGGATGTTTAGCATGTAAAGATCTCGAGTGTGCATGTGAAAGATTCATCATGTATATTTTACAAGAGATGGATACATAAACACTTCATAGAGAATTGTTTACTTGAATAATTACTTCATTTCTTTATTTCAATAAATTAAGCTCTTTTCCCTCCTGATGACATTCCCTTAGAAAGACTATTTGGCCATGGGAGGAATATTTGCATAACAGAAATGTAGCTCTATTAAAGTAAATCAAAATACTCCCAAATGTGATTTTCTCACATCAGATTTGTAATTTAACATTTTACTCAGCTTGCTGTATGTCAAGAAGGAACTACATAAGGTAAGATTATCTGAGAGGGTACCAATTAGGAAACTATTACAGTGGTCCCATTAAGAGATGACCATTAATGGAACTATGGTTGTAACAATGGAATTAGCAAGACGTATCCAGATTTGAAAAGATGGTCAGGAGATAAATTTCCACAAATATCTATATTAAGAGAAAATAAAAAGTGATGATATCAGAGAACACATCCATATTTTTGACTTGCACAAGTTTGTGTAATTCCCTGGAATAGTAAATATGGAGACATACTAGGTTAGGAGGACAAAATTATGTTTTCAATTTAAGACTTCTTGAATCTGAAGTATTACTGAGACATGGAAGAAATAGGTGTAGTTTCCAAAGAAGTGCTTGAACCTAATGTTGTACATTTGACAAACATGTGCACATGTCAAGTCACCTAGGAAGAGAATATATAATGTGTCAAACAAAAAGTAAAGTACTGGGAAAGTATTTTTGAAGAAACCACTGCAATATTTATTAGACACCTCGTGGGGAAAGATTTGAGGACAAATAACTGGAGAAGAGACACTTCAAACTCTGTGTGATAGAAATACAGATGGGTATAAGATAAAAAAATGCAAATCTAATAAAAGCATGGTTTGGGCACTGATCATTGAATCTGTAGAAATAATTGTACCTCTGGAGATAGGGAAGCCTCTGAAGAGGTTAAGTGTTAAGTGTTTAGGTGTTAAAATTAGCAGGGGTTTGTCTGTAAGGCATGGTGGGAAAGCAATTAAGGAACAAAGAACAGTGCATGCAAGGGCACAGACTGGACAAGGACAAGATATAGATCAAGGGACTAGAGATGTAGTTTGGCTTTTGTTTATGAGGAATTTTGAAACCAACAGAAGTAGTATAGTAGACACCACAATGCGGTCTATCACACAAGTGACTAAAATATAACCCTCTAAATTCGTTACTTCCTCCTGTGTCTCCTGCTTAATATATGCAATTAACAGAATGATGGCTCTGACCTTTTTGTGTCCTCTTAAATAACATTTCCATACCCTATTCAAAATATAGCATCTGGAAAATTTAAATAAGTAGACTAATAAATACGCAAATTAGCTAATACATATTGCCCAGCTAGATTGCTGTCCATGACCAACTGTCATTGCAAAATTTAATATCTTTGTATATATTTGAAGAAGGCCAGATATAGGCTTTTGAAAGCCTCTCTACTACAGTCTGTTAAAGACTGTTACTTAGCTTCCAACTTGCAGAATAAATTAAGTCTTCAATCCATTGTTTCCTACTTAGCATGAAACTCAGCAGTTTAAATGTGTTTCAGCAAATTATTTTCAAATACACTGACAAGCGATATAGATCAAATCCATAGTTTACGGATATTAAAAATACATACAAAATATATGCAATCATTAGTTACCAACATAGGAAGAAATTGCTCATTAAAGAGCTGCTGGAAAATAACCTGCTCAGAAATAATTCACTTTTATATATTGCAGATTTTTAAAAATGTTTCCTCTCTCATTCTTTATTAATGGTGATATTTGCATTCAAATAGAGATCATTTGTTTTTAGGAATTCATCTGCTCCTGCTGTTTGTTCTCCACCTACTACTTAATCCTCAGTTTATAGCACAACTATTGGTTGCAGTGAAATTATTAGGATGCCACTAAAGTTTTATGCCTTCAGGTGAGAAATATGCTACATTTTAAGTGCAACATAACCAGGAAACCAATGTTTTCTACTCGTTCAAATTGTTTTAAATTAAAATAAGCAAAGGTTGAGAAATTTATGGAAAATGATACATTGCTTTATTCTTGCTAAAATATCTCTGTATGGCTTATAGCTTTTCACAACGTGCCACCTGCTCGACAGAAATATAATAGCAATATGAATGACATGCTAACATAATTATCTTAGAAAATCCACAAATTGCATGACTATGAGATCAACATGTTGACAATACCTTTATATTGCTGTGTTGTACCTGTAAATCCCTGTTTATGAGATTGGAAATTACTATTTACTAGAAGTGAATGTAAATTAATCAGAGTAATTCTGCATAGCATTGATATATGGACCCTTTGCGTGTTACATATTTGTCAGAATGCAGGCTATTACACTTCTTGTGTCTGTAATCGATGGAGATTTAAGTTCACGGAGAGAAAATGTGACTAGAGCTCTATGTTGTATTGCCTTGTGACAAAGCCAAATGTTACAATGTGTTCCATTTCAAGTGCAAAGCTACTAATCTAATGAAAATGCTACTGTTCTAAGCAATACGTTCTTAGAGTTATTGTAGAACAATGGAAACGCCTGCATTAATATCATTTGGCAAGAAAATGACAGCTAGAAAATTTAAAATTCTGATCAAGTGTGGTGCTCAGGAAAAAAAATCAACACGAACTAAATATGTTTCTGCTAGGTTGAATAGAAAGAATGTGCTGGAGGGTGGAGAGCATTTGAAATAGACTCGATTATAAACTAAACTAAAATAGGTAGGTCTCCAGGTTTTGATAAGCAGTATTATTTAAAGACAAGAAAACAAAAAATGGAGCTCTGTTTGCAATTAGTTATTATTATCTTTTTTAGTCAGAAAAAAGTGGGGGAAACAAAACAAAGTTTTACATCGGCTTGATAAGAAAGTGAATAGTAAATAGATCCATTATGTCTAGTTGTACATGTCACATGCATTGTTAGGAATTATACTTTCTCTCTTAGTCTGTCCCCCTTTCTCTGTCTCTCTGTGTCAACAGTTGGATTCTTGAATAATAAAATTGCTTACCTTACCAGACAATGAAATAATTTGTCTGAAAATAGATTTCTTGTGTTCCGAAGTATATTTAAGAACTGGCAATTCTCTTCTAAGTTTATTCTTAAACTAGAATTTTATAGACTGTGAATTATGACTTCATTACTGGGTTATAACATAAAAGTAGTGGTATGGACAAGCATCTTAGGTGATTAAATGGAATGAAATAAAATACAAAGGAGCAAGCAGGATATGTCAGAAACAATAAGGATAATTTTTATTTCATGAATAATTTGTTTCAGTGTGTGCATTTGAGTGTTTTTGTATATATTGGATGGAGAAAGGTCATGTATATAGTATGCATTTTTTAAAAAATTATAGACCATGGTCAAAGTTTGAAGACCCTTAGTTTAAAAAAAAATGCTTTACACTTGTAAAGCATGAAGTACTGTGTGAAATAAAAATAGTTACAAGCAATCTAAATATTTCTCAAAAGAATGATGAGTAAATATATATATAATTATATAAATTATATATTAAGGCAATTGAGTGCCATAGAGTGCTTAAAATGGACAAGCTAGATTCACATGTTTCAAATAAAATAGCATAGCACTCCATAATATAATATTAAACAAAAAAAGGAAGATGAAAAATGTATTATTTTAACTCTATGTATTGAAAGTTTGATGTATACCATGATTTTACATATTGTATACATGTAGATACATATTGTAAAATAAATATACATGCAGAAAAGGGAATTTAACTGTTAATTCTCAGTAAAAGTTTACTTGGGGCAATGGACAGTTATGGGTTAAGAAAGGATGTAAACAAGGTTTTGATAGATTTTATCTTCTTTTTTATATTTTTCCATTTTTATTTTAGATTCACATATGTTTTTGTTTCATGGACCTATTGTGTAGTGATGGGGATTGGCTCTTAGGTTGCCAGTTGTCCAGATAGTGAACATTGTACCCCACAGGTAATTGCTAAGCCCCAAACCCCTCCCCTTACTTCTCACATTTTATCTATTTTCCTTTAAGAAATTAAAGAGTCTAAACATGTGAAATATTAAAATTTGACAGAGCTATGTGCTCTGAACTTTATTTCAATATTGTGGATTTTTTCACTTGAAATATTTACAACAAAATATGTTAGAAAATAAAAATGCAGCAGAGACACAGAGAAGACGAATAGTTGTTGGGCAAAGTTATATAGCATTCACCAGTTAAGTTATGCCCTTAAACTCACAATCTTAACTCCTATTGACTTCAAGAGAGAGCATATGCTCACGTCTCAAGGAAAGTTTTATTTCTAAGGAGTAAGATACTTGTGCCAAATAATAGAAAATTATTCTCCTAGAGAATAGCATAGAAGTCAAGGTGACAGCTGAATAGCCTACTATTTGTTTTCTAACATTTTTTGAGATTACTCCAGGCATCTGTATTTTTAGGCAGAGAAAAATTTAGTGATCCTGTGTGTGACTGCCCAGGGAATAATCAGCAGTAGAGGTGATATATGGGGCACATTTAAGGAGGTGGGCTGTGACTGCAATTAGGTTGAAATAGTTTTATTTCAGGCCAAGTGTGAAGATACCAGATAATCATATACTGTTTCACACTTTCTGAGTGTCATACTCTACAATTTGAGAGAGAACCGGGTGGTGGGGGGAGAGGAGAAAATAAAAGAGTAACATCACTTTATTTTTTCCTCTTTTTCCCACTAGACTTCAGAAGTGATTCTGCACGTATGGTAAATTATTTTTAAAAATATTGACATAAGTTTAAGACTCTAGAAAGGAAAGACTAAGGGCCTAAGAGCCGTAATAGAATATTCAGTGAATTTATAAAACGAAATTTGTGTACATGCACATATGCAGACAGACACAAATATGTTTTTACAAAAATGATTTTATATAACCTCTCAAAGTGATCATCTGTAGCTTTAGTAAAATAAAAAAAGTTGGGGAATGGAATGCTTTAAAATCATCTCTTCTCCAGGGTCTTTTATATAATCTCAAGAATCTTTACTAAACATTTCTCTTTGTCCTAACTTGTCATCTTGATCAGTCAATGCAGGAAAATTTGTTATCAAACAAACAACTAAGAGTATGTTGGAACTGGGATATGGATCATTTAATCAACTCACATTTATCTGTCAACTTGATATCTCTACTTTCAAATCTCATAAAAGTCAAAATGTCTGTCCAAAACGTGACTCTTCATTTTTCAAGTATTTATACATGGCACAAAACACACAAAGATAAATGCTTGTCTGTTTATCCCCAAGCCTTCTCCATCTCAGGAAACGACGCCACTACCATGTCAGTACTCAGGCTGTCAGCTTGAGAGTCCTTTTCTCTCATTCTGCATATTCAACTCATGAGGAGTAGTAGTCTATGTAGAGTCCTACTCTAAAACCAATTTGAATTTCACAACTGCCCGTCTCCATCCCATAGAACCAGAAGTCATTATGTCTCCCTGAAATAAAGCAATAACTTTCGAACTTATCTTTCATTTACTTATGTATTCATTCACCCATTCATTCCGGACTCACGGGTATTTTTTTAAGGTTTGGAAGTAAAAAGCGCTTTATCCTCAGAGCTTTTGCCTTTTTTTTTTTTTTTGAGCTGGAGTCTCACTCTGTCACCCAGACTGGAGGGTTCCCGGCCACCGCAGCCCCCACCTGCTGGGCTCCGGCGATCCTTCCGCCTCAGCCTTCCAAGTAGCCGGAATTACAGGCAAGCGCTACCACGCCCGGCTGATTTTTTTTTTTTTGATTTATTGTAGAGATGAGGTCTCGCTGCCCAGGCGGGTGTCGAATCCGCGGGCTCAGGCAATCCACTCACCTCAGCCTCCCAAAAGCGCGGGTTTACAGGCTGAGCCACCCAGCCCGGCTTGCATATTTTTTTTACTTGTCTCCGATCACTTATGGCTCCATTTCTTCTTTTTGGTCTCAGCTTTAATGATGTCTTTTCAATTAGGCTTTTTCTAATCACTTTGTTGAAAGTAAGCACTAGATTTTTCTCAGATTCATTTCCAGCATAATTCTCATAACGTACTTACCATAATTTGTAATTATTTTATTCCTATTTACATGGTCTGTTGTTGTTGTTATCTTCTCTCCTGGTAGAATTAAACTGTATAAAGGCTGAGGTCGTATTTCTCTTATTTATTCTGTTTCTTTTATTTGTAGCAATTTTTGGCAACAGAACAGAGGGATGAGAAATATTTGTTGATTAGATAAATGAATGTCTTCTTTGATATGTGGTTTAATGACTTGAAAAAATTTATTAAACTTTTATTAGAAAAATGTAAAACATTTCTACTTGTAGGGCTTATGTTTTACACATTATTGATAGTTACAGGGTACATATTATTATATAAAATATGGTATACAAAAAGTGATGTTAAAATAAGTCACTTTGATTGGAGATTATATAAAGAAAGAAAGAATACACACATATGTAAGCACCTGGAAATTAAGAACTCTAGAGTTTAACTTGTTTCGTACATTAATAAAACAATATTTTGTACTTTTATATGGAGTAAACTCTTTATCTACAGACTGCTTAAAGAATGCAAACTAGCTATGTTAAGTCACAGAGAAGTTCTTCATTGATTAGGCAGCATCTCATTAATACTGATTATAATGTGCCTGTTATTTCTTTTTACTTACCTCCTGCTTCCCTTCTTTTACCCTCATCAGTAACAAATATGGTTCCGTCCTAAAGTATTGGACTACGTGGCTGGCTAACAGCAGTAATCAGCAGAAGTCTCATTAGTGTTCTAATATCAACTTCCTGCTAAGATTTAACCAATTAATCTTTCCCCCAATAATCAAGACATAAAGCAATTTTCCTTTAGCTATAGTTTGGTTATATATTTATCCTTTCCTCATACTCTGTCATGATACCCACTTATCAAGAGCAGATTGTATGTAACTACTGTTCTACTAAATTTTACTTATAGAGAATCCCAAGTCTTGCCATGTACATATATGAATCGGGTTAGGTGTTATTTGCCCGAACTTGTTGCTAAAGCTACCACGTGTCAGTAACATCGTGAAACAAAACCAGTGTTTTATATATATATATATATTTTTTTTTTCTTTATATTAAGAAATTTTACTAAATCTAGGAACCAAAATTGGAACACTTACCATGAAGTAATTGCTTTTTAAGAGTTTTACATACAATTAACTCAGGACACCACTCTAGGTGGCAAAGCTGAGTTTCAAACTCATGCAATAGAGTTCCAGAGTCCACACTCTCAGCCTCAGTCACCAGGCTTTGCCCTTTCACACTATAATTGAAAGTAGTTAGTCCTTGAGGTTTACTGTCATATAAGTGCTAAATATATTACTATAATTTTCCATTTCATAATCAGATAGTAATTCTTGACCATATGTCTCATTCAGTTATGTAATTGAATGGTATGTAATAAACCAATAGTTAATTCTCATAAAACAGAACCAGATTTGCACTGGAATCAGTAAAATTTTTAGCAAATTGTTTAACCTCTTTAATGTGTTTTAAAAAATTTTTTTAAATGGAAAGATCAATACTTCTTTCCAGGGTTGTGATAAAATTAGAATATAAAAATAAAGTGTATAGCTTGATATTTGAAAAGAGTTTAAGAAATGAAAATTACTGATCTATCATTTATGATAGTGATAATTTAATTAAATCAGTGTTTTCAGATATCTTAGCCAACATATTTTTTTAAATAAAATATTTCTTAGATCCAATAAAAAATAAGAAGCAAAAGAGCAACTATTCTGACTGAAGAGGAAGTGGAGGGAAATAGAGCTTTGCCATTCTACTCTGCCCCATTACCAATTATTCTTACCCCCATGAAGTTTAGGCTCCATGAGACATCTACACTAGGGCTCTCCTGAAGTACAATTTTTTAAAGGACTAGATTGTATAGTCTCTCTCATTCTCTAAAGATTGCATAATATAGTGTGATAAGTTTTCCACCCCCAAATTAATTCATGGTCATGCTTATATAATCTATGACTATAAATGTCCTGAAGGGACAAAACATACAAAAATCAAAGTGTTAGTATAAAAGTCTGTTTCATGTTTATAACGTTTCAAGTAGAGTAGCCAGATATTAAGAATTCTGATGTTACCACTATATCGTGAAATATGGAGATATCAATGATATGGTTAAGTAAATCAACCTTACATTTTAGTGTAAAAAGAAATAAAATATTTCATTATCATACTATCTAACAAATTATAAGCCAACTTTCTCTGAACTTCCTCCTTTATTGCCAGAAAAGTGTAAAAATATGGGAAAAAATTACAGTAGTATTAGAAACCAGTGAAAATGTATCTCAAAAGGCAGACAAACCAGTTCCATTCTCTTACACATTAAGAACAATGTTGGTTGAATAATATTTTATTACAACCTGAAAATATCAAGTTAAACAAGTGTAAATAAAATTAAATCACAATATATTTGAATGTAACATCTGAAAATACAAAATGATTTAGATTTTTTTCCCAAATTATAATGGTATTCATATTTTGTATTTTGTTTATCTTTTATGCTGTGAGACAGATTTGTAGAGTGCTAGACACAAACTCATGAAAGTTAAAAGTTAATAGGCAGCTTTTTTTCCTTTTTAAATATTTTCTTTGCTGGGACAAAGGACATTCAATGGAATTTGTTTAATGAGTTTGGATCAGTTAAGCTTGATTTTGTCACTGGCTGAAAACCTTTGCTGCTGACTGGTGATAAAAATTGATATTTCATTGAAAACAGTGGCTTGTCAGGCATCAGTGACACTATGGGCATGTAAATTAGTGGAATTCATTTGCTTGAGAATATAGCTAGTCATTATTCTCTACTTTTGTTTCATTGATATACACGTAAGACTTTCATAACAAATCGGTGGCATTTGGTCTCTGCGCAACTCTTGTTTTGACAATATTTGCAACCCTTAGTTTGCTCCTTTTCTATTATAGCCAATGTATATTCTTTAAGAGACAGTTACTGCTGTCTAACTATGTTTCATTATCATTGCTGTAAACCTTGGGTGATGAATCTGACACGCTATGTTTATGCAACTTCAGTGACTTCAAAATCTAAATTATAATTTGTTGGTTACCTACTATATTCTAGTGAATGCAAATGCCATTTTAGTGACTTAAATAATTTGGAGCATTCTGATAGCATTCTTACAACTGAATACGTTTATAGTAAACACAGGGAAGACTTTAAGTGTTTTTAAATTAAACTAACTAGTATATCAGATTCCAGGTACACAACAATATTAGAATGACAGAGCTATCTCCCAAAGGAAAAGTAAAATATTGAATATAGTTTACATGTTTATGTAATGGTATTATTGGAGAAAAAGTTGGATGGAAATTATTTTCTTTTTTATTTATTTTCTTTTTTTGCCTTCTTTTTTAATTCTAGTGATGTGGGGTACAATTCAGGGTTAGGTATACAAATGTTTCCATTTCTGTTCATCTTAGCTTGGAAAATGTGCTGATTATAAAGACAGAATACATGTTTTAAAGTTCAACCATCTAAATTCTAATTACATAGGTACAGGGAAATTATACAATCTTTTAGTCTCAGACTTCTCCTTTAAAATGAGTATAATAATCACAGTTATATCACAGAGACATAGCAAGAAATGTAGACTATTTATGAAACAAATTGAAATTTGTCAAGTCTTTTTTGTTAAGGTCATAAAATTTTTTTTATAACTTATCTTTGCCACAAGCTAAGACAATCTGGTAGAAACAGTTTCACAAAATTTCTATAGCTAACAATGAGTCCCATAAAAGCAGCACATGAATAAAATAGGTGTGTGTGTGTGTGTGTGTGTGTGTGTGTGTGTGTGTGTGTGTGAATTGGAATTTGAGTGTGTGTCATAAGCTCCATGTAGAATTACATGCATAATGTGTGATTTATAACCATAAAGGACACAATATGAGATCATGATGACTCCAGGAATTATATAATTTTACAAACACAAAATCATGATCTCAAATAGACTGCATGCTATTTTATTTCTTAGAATTAAAAAAAAGTAAGAATATCATTGCTGACCAATTTTCATTAATTTAGTCAAGTATCAAACTATGAGGCTCAACCTCAAGAATCATCAATAGTGAATTGAAAGAACTTCCAGTGGAGATACACAGTAGAAGTTATAGGATGTCTGCTGTGTTATCTTCTAGACAGCTTTTCTAGTCAGGACATTCCCAAATCAAGCCCATTACACTTGTCTTTTTTAAAAGAACAAGGACTGCATCATTCTACTGATATCTACTGAGAGAACAAGAAACAATTGAGTTGTATCAGGAGTCTCCTGAATATTTTGGAACAGGAATAAATATTAAAATATTAATTAGTTGATTAAGTAATTACAGAAATGTTTTTTTGATGTTCAAAACTAAGGATAATAATACAAGGATAACCTTAATATGTTTGTAGTATAAACTATGCTAGTGATTTAAAGGAGTAATTTTATTTTTAATTAATTATTGAAATTACATATGTAGATATTTTAGGGGTTTTTGTTTTTACTTTCTTTAATTTTATTAGAATGGCTACACATTTTGTCATATCTAAGTTCATGGGGTTTTTTGGGGGTTTTTTGGGTTTTTTTTTTTTAGTTAGAGTCTCACTCTATCACCCAGACTGGAGTACAGTGGCTGCTTCCGGCCACCGCAGCCTCGGCCTGCTGGGCTCCGGCGATCCTTCTGCCTCAGCCTTCCAAGTAGCTGGAACTACAGGCGCACGCTACCACACCCAGCTAATTTTTTTATTTATTGTAGAGATGAGGTCTGGCCAAGTTGCCCAGGTGGGTCTCGAACCCGCGAGCTCAGGCATGCCACTCACCTCAGCCTCCCAAAGGCACAGGATTACAGACTGAGCCACCGAGCCCGGCTTTTAATTCCATGTTATCATTTGATTATTTTTACTATGTCTCCTGACATAGGTACATTTGATTTTTATTAATGGATACTTGACAGTCTTAAGACTTCTTACTAAACTTTGCTAGCCCTGAGATCTCAGAATTTGAAAGAAGTGGCATGATGACTTTGTTGACAAATCTTAAAAATTAAACATTTGACTTGAATGATGTCCGTTTACCCAACATACTGTACTTTCTTTGAACTTGCACAACTCTGAAATTATACAGGTCTATAGCCTTAACTGTGAAGCCCACTGTTCTACTCACTAACTGTCATTTTATGATTATGTACTTGCACAGCTCTGAAATTGTACAGGTCTGTAGCCTTAACTGTGAAGCCCACTGTTCTACTCAGTAAATATCATTTTATGATTCTTGATTTCTTTTCTTGAAAAATGATATTCTCCTACTTACTTCTCAATACTGTTGAATAAATTAAATGAGAAAACTAATAAATGTAAAGTAAAACAAATCTTAATTTTCTATCCCTTTTACTTCTCTTATTAATTTTTATTTAAATTAAGCTTTTATTAAAGAAGAATTTGGAAACATTCAAAAGATGCCTGACAACATACTTGATAATAAGTAATTACATCAGAAATATCTAATAGATCCTGTGAAACATAATTTTATGTATAAAATACATATCACAGAATTCAGCACACATGTATATGATATGTCTCTTGTTACTATCAACTTACAAGGTTTTCCACAAACATGAATTAAATGTTTTGACTTTCTCCTCAATGACTTATGCTAGATGACAATAAAGCAATCAAAATTTAACTCAAGGATCTAATTTATTTAACTACTATAAATTGCATCCCAGGACCCCTTAAAAACTGCTAGGAAGCAGTTTTTTTTAAAGATGAAAAGTGTGGACATGCTATATACTCCACACATATGCTGTTTCCCAAACAATGTCATCCTCTACTGAGGGTTTATCTAAATGGATTAGACTGTTGACTAAAATTAAGTTCACCTTCAATCAACTCTTCCTGATCTATCAACTGTTTGCCTGATGTGATTAATATTTTACATTATTATTATAATAAAAAGAGATGGATTTGATTTTGAAAGTCAGAATTTACACTCATGATGACATTAATCACATATATATTAATTTATTTCTCATACACAAAATTTGAGCAAAAATTAAGTATAAACTAATCTGGAATGTGTGCTAACTTGGTGACAATTACAGAACAGTTTGACTCAGCAATCACTGTAATATATTTTGCAATTATTTTCAATCATAGATATTCAACAGTTCTTGTAAATGCTAGACTGAAAACCTTGGGCATCATTCTCTGATTTGATAATCATCTCCTTGAGATGTTCAATCTATAAAGGAACACTGCTGAGCTGAAAGTGTCTGTGAGTGAATAAAGATCTCTATTAAACATATGAACAGCCTTCTGCACATGCAATCTTTCCTACACTGGCAACCATTTTGAATTCAAGTGTTGCAGATCATAAAGTAGTGAGAGAAAAGAGTAAATCACCTCATGTTATTAAGGCAAAACTCCTTAAATCTTGTACTTCGTTAGTGTTATGCCATTATCTATAAATAATAGTAAAAAAATGTATCTCTCTGTATATGTAAAGAAAAGAATACAAAATTCCTTAAGATAACTGTGACTCTTTCATATATTTTTCACAATTTCATAATTTTTTTAATTGGTGGCCAAATATATCCATTTTATACCATTGGGCAGAGTTTTGTTTTGTTTTGTTTTGTTTGTTTTTTGTTTTTTAAAGAAAATTGTGTTTGTTTAACAAAATGTATTGATATGCCATTTGAGTTGTTTGGTCTTAGCTTGGTGGACCATGGAATAGACTATACTATAATAAAAAAATTCAAAAAAAGAGAAACTTTCCACCAACTCATAATGACAAAAAGGTGAACATAGATGAGAGAAAGAAAGTCAATACATTGGTGAGATTATAGGAATTTAAAACAGGAGCTCTTAACTTTTTCAGATTTACACCTCAAAAGAAATATAATTTATTTCTATAAAGAGATTTATGAATCACAACATGTAAGGGCACAGGCATATGTAATATGATGAAATAATCTGGTGCTTGTATCTATGATAATCCTTTTATCATTATTAAATATCCCCCTTTATTCCCGACAATATAATTTTAAAAAAAAAATCAGTGGATGGGGTTTTTTGGTACTAATTATAACTATTCCAGTTTTAATTCAATTAGAGTTAGGATAGTATATATTTTTATCATTTTACATTAATTCGTGTGTAATTTTATATTTCAGATGTGTTTCTTACATGTGGTATAGCATTGGGTAGGGTATTTTTAGCTAATCTTTTAATCTGTTGTTTCAAGTATTTACACATAATGTGATTATTGCTATATGAGAGGACCCCAAAAATTGCAATTATATTTTGGAATGTGGGCCCCTTGCAGTGCAGTATTCCCTCGCTAGGTAAGTTTTCTAGGAACTCAGTGGCATCAGTATACCAGCTAGCACTACGGTGAGAGACTGTGTTAGGTTTCAGTGAATTTCCCTTAGGAGATTCGTTCAATGTTTTTGACCAGTCCATAATGAATGATTCATAAGCACTCCTGCCCACACCAGGCTGAATGTTTAGCAATTTTTGACTAAAATCAGGATTTATCCCATGCCTCACCCTCTCTATTCACCTAATCTGGTCCTGAGTGGTTTTTCTTTGTTGTTTTCTGGGATTAAAAAAAAAGTCCTCAAAGGGAAACATTTTGTCATAAGGAAGAGGTGAAACAAAAAATGGCAGAAACATTAAAATCATCAAAATTGGTGAACTCAAAAACTGTTTTGAGTAGTGTAAAAAGTGTCTCGATAGGTATATTGTGTCAAATAGGCAGTACTTTGAAGGTGACTGAAGTTTAATCAAATGCACAATTTTTAAATACAAAATTCCAGTTTCTTTGGGTTCCCTTTCTTAGTTAGGTTTAAGTATGTCATCTTGTTATTGTTTCCCTTTTACTTTTTGGGGGAGAAAGTGTTTAATTTTTAAAATAATTTTAATTAATCTTCAACTTTGCTTATAAACAATGTGCTTTTAAAAAATTGATTGATTGCTTTAAGATTTATTGTAGAGATAGTAACTTACCACACCACTACAATATACTGTTAGTTTTATTGTGCTCCTTTATTCTCTAGAATTATTATTTTCATCAAATTTGGCTAATCATTTGATAATCATAATTCATCTTTTAATGTATTTTGTCTTCTTTTTCTATCTTCTCATTAGAGGGACCCAACTACCCATATTTTCTACTAACTGAAGTTGTCTCACAGTTCACTGGTACACTTCATTTTATTTTATTTCATTTATTTTGTTTTTTTAGTATGTATTTTTTATTTTAAAATTGTGGGATACAGTTAAGGTTTAGGTATACAAATATTCATTGTGCAGGTACCCTTGTTGATGAGGTGTGCCCCCTCTTCCTCAGACAGATATTGACTACCATTAATCCCACCTCATTTCCCCTCCCTGCCCCCCCATAGTTTCCCACCACTGTCAATCCTTTTCTTATAGTATTATGGTAGTTGTTCAGTGTCCACTTATGAGTGAGAACATGTGATGTTCAGATCTTTGTTTCTGTGAAAGATCACTCAGTATTACAAACTCTAATTTCATCCAGGTTGCTGTGAAATTCATGATTTTGTTCTTTTTTTTATGGCTGCATAATATTATATTGTGTATATGTACCACATTTTTTAATCCAGTCCTCTTTTGATGGAATACACTTCATTTTAAATTTCTTTGCTGAAGATGGCAGTAGAGACAGTAGTATTATGTGAGTCTCTGTGTGAATGAGTGAACGTATAGACAATTTGGCATATGTGCCTGTGAGTGAGTTGGTATGTGAGTGGTTGAATGAGTGGGGACTCGGAAGCAAGTGGCCAGAGATCTCCTGGTGAAGAATCTGGTGCCACAGATACTCTGCTTGGACCCTAATGCTTCTTGGGGTGTAGAAGTCAAACATTATTTTTTAAAACCAGTAATGCCATTCTGCGGAAGAAGCTGTCAGTTGTGACTGCAGGCACCAGAGTTCACCTTATCACCACAGCAACTGACAGGACACTGACAGCAAGAGATGCAGAGAGGAAACCAAAGACAGATCCCCACTGGAGATGACAAAACAGATTCAGGGGGTACTCACAGGTACCCATTGCATTGTCATATACAGCAGTGGTGGGAGTGGGTCTCAGGGAACCTGTACCCAAGTCAGTAAACACTGTGATTTGCTAGTAGTTTCTGAATTCTAGCTCCCTATCCTCCACTTTTTTTGACTCTCAAAACTACTAAAGGCAGCAAAGTTTCTCACCCTAGAACAAATTCAGAGATCTGATCAGGGAAGAATAGAGGGCTGAATAAACAAAAGTAAAACCCCTCTCACTGCCACCAAATATTGGAATAAAAGAGAAACAAAAGAGATCTGTAACAAATGAGGGAAAATAAATAGAACACAGATAATTCCCAGTGGAGCGAAGAGAAAGTGCCTGAAAAAATCAGACTTTAGAGCCCAAACAATGGAAGTCACCAAAAACTGACCCCCAAATTCAACAGGGATTAAGGAATGGATGGAAAGAGTGATTAAGACTCAAGAAATACAAGATGCAACACTGAAATAGCTTGTAAGAGATTTTGGCCATAAAAAACTTCAGCCAGAAAAGAAAAAGGAAGATGACAAGCATGGAAAGAGGAATTAATTAAGCAGAATAAAATATCTCAGAACTTGAAGACCAAAACATGGAATTAACCTGATTTATAAAAAACATAGAAAGAAAACTCAGAAAGAAAGAACAAAGCCTCCAAGAGATGTGGAATTATGTCAAGAGGGCAATTTACACTTGACTGATATCCCAGAAGAAGAAGGAGAAATGGAGAACATCTTGGAGCAAGTATTCCAGGAAGTTATTCAAGAAAACCTTCCCCATCTCACTAGAGATGTGATCATTCAAACACAAGAGATACAGAGAACCCTGCAAGACATCAAATGAGAAGACCAATCCCTAGACACAGTAATTTGCCTACATAAAATAGGTACAAAATAAAAAAATCCTAAAGACAGCAAAAGAGAAAGGTCATACTACCTATTAGGGAAGACCTATCAGAATAGCAACAGACCTATTGTCAAAACCACTACAAACTAGAAGTAACTGGAATACAATTTCAAAAGTTCTCAAAAATAAACAATTCCAACCAAGAATTTCCTACCTAGCCATGCTCAGTTTCATCAGTGATGGAAAATTAAAATCCTTTCCAGATATCCAATCCTTTAAGAGATTATACAGCTTCCAGACAAGCACTACAAGAGATGCTTAAAAAGGTATTAAGCACAGAAGAAAGGAGGGGGGAAAGAAAAAGAAAAAAGAATGACCATGCACTCCCCAAGTGAACAGGAGAGCACAGAATCAACAGAGAATATATTACAATTGCAAACATAAAAACACACATACACCAATCCAAAAGTTAAAAGAAATAGAAAAACAATCAAAGAAAAATTATAAGACTCTCATGATGAGGAGAAACAAACATTTCAATAATCAGCCTGACCATGAATGGACTAAATGCACCACTGAAAAGACATAGAATGACAAATGAGGTAAAAATAAATAAATAAAAATAAAAAAATACTCAATAATTTGTTGCATCCAGGAAACTTATCTCACCACAAGGAATGCACACAGACTCAAAGTTATAGAAAGGAAGATGAATTTCCAGGTGAATAGATTATAAAAATAAGGCAGGAATCAAGATCTTAATATCAGATAAAACAAGTTTTAAGCAATCAAGGATTAAAAAAAGATATGGAAGGATACCACATAATGATAAAAGGTTTGATCCATCAATAAGACAGATCCATCCAAAACATATATGCCCCCAGCACAGGAGCACCAATGTTTATATAGCAACCATTAAGTAAACTGAAAAAAGATAATTAACTCAAACACTATTATAACTGGGGACTTAAATACCTCATTCACAACCCTAGATAGATCATTGAGACAAAAAATCAACAAAGAGATCCAGAACTTCAATATGACGATTGACCAGATGGACTTAATATATACCTACAGAACACTCCACCCAACAGCCACAGAACAGACATACTACTACTCATCACATGAAACGTACTCCAAGTTCAATTACACCCTTGTCCAAGATCAAGTAAAAACAAATTTCTTATGATAAAAATACTGCCAGGCATCTTCTCAGGTCACAGTGCAATAAAAATAAATATCCACAACAGCAAAATTCCCGGAAAACCCACAAATACATAGACACTGAACAACACGATGCTGAATGATTCCTATGTCAACACAGAAATCAAAACGGAAATTAAAATATGCCTGGAAACAAACAAAAATGAAGAAACAGCTTACTATAACATCTGGGATGCTATAAAATCAGTACTAAAGATGAATTTGTAAGTCTATGAATCCACATCAAGAAAACGGAACAATCACAAGTTAACAGTCTAACAAATTATCTAAGGAAGCTGGAAAGGCAGGACCACCAAAATCTTAATTTCAGCAGAAAAATCCAGATCACTAAAGTAAAAGCCCAAATAAGGGACATAGAGGACAAAAATATCATTAAAAAAATCAACAAAACAAAAAACTGGTTCTTTGAAAGAGCAAACAAGATTGATGGACCCTTAGCAAGAACAAACAAGAAAAAGAGACTTAAAGCCCAAATAAACACAAACAGAAACATAAAACGTCAAATCACAAATGACCCAAAAGAAATATAAAATATTACTACAGATTACACTGCACACCAGTATGGAAACAAACTCAATAACCTAAATGAAATGGAGGAATTTCTGACATCACACAATCTCCCAAGGTTGAAAAAAGAAGACACTGAGGCACTAAATAGACCAATAACAACCCAGGAAATTGACTCTGCCATTGGAAAACTACCTACCAAAAAAATGCCAAAAAAAAAAAAAAATACAAAAAAACAAAACAAAACCTGGACCAGATGACTGTCCAGTGGAATTCTACAAAACATATAAGGAGGAGCTGATATCAATCCTATTGAAAGTAGGAGGATCTCAGGAAGATGGTGGTGGAGTCTGCTGAACTAAGCGAGTTCCAGTGTGAGTGAGTGAGAGTATGGAAAATTTTGCAGATGTGTTGGTGAGTTATTGGGTGTGTGAGTGGCTGACTGAGGAAGGACTTGGGAGCAAGTGATGAGGGCTCTCCTGATTTAGTGGCTGGTGCTGCAGCTACTCTGCTTGGTCCCTAGCACTTCCTGGGGTGCAGAAGCCAAGCGTCATTTTTTAAACATCAGCAAAGTCCTTCCTGAAAAGAAACTGCCCAGAGAGACTGCTGGCTCCAGGCTTTGCCACATCATTGCTGGACTCTGGAAGCAAAGGCTTCAGAGGAAGCACAGTGAGGAAGCCCAGGGGCAGAACTCCACTGGAGAAGATGAAAGAGACACCCTGCCACTATCTTGATAATTGGACAGGAAAGTGCTCCAATTGACTTGCTCACCATGGAGCAACAGACCCAACCTGATCTCCGTGACCAGCAATTTGACTACTCAGGGGTTGATCATGACTCAGAGTGAATACCCCAAAAGCACAAACTCTGGGGACAGGATGAGTGCTGAGACTCAGATACACACCTCTACCCTGATTCAGCTGCAGAACAAAGCATGTGGCCAGAAAGGGATGAGGAAGATCTCAAGAGATCAGCGGTAAGTGTAGTACTGACCCAACCCCCCCCCCAGCAGTCCTTTAAAAGTCAGACCCACACAGCTGAGCAGCTGAGGCATGACTGAGAGGGATGAATCCAGGTGGGGGCTGGACATCAATAGGCTGGACATCAATAGGAGGACTCCACTCCAGGATAAGCCTGGCTGGGGTACCACCCACCAATACCTGGGGAAGAGACAATCTCACAACTCCCCACCACAGGGGATCCTGCTGACCATACTAGAGCGGGAGGGGAAGATTGAAGCCCCACCTACCCATACATTCCCCTCCTCCTTCCCTGGACCTGACACTGGAGATATTGTGAATGAGGCCAAAGCTCTGCAGTAGACAACAGAGGGACAGTTGAGAGGAACAATGACAGAATCTGCTACATTAGGACAGGTTTTGGTTTGTTAATTTTTTTACCTTTTTCCTTTATGAATGAATGTGTATGTGAGGGTTCAATCTGCATTCCTCCACCCTTTTTGTTTTTTGTTTTTTCCTCTTTCTTCTTTCATGCTTTGTATTCTGTTTATGTGTGTATATGAAAGATTGAGTATTCATCTTTCAGTTTTTTTGTTCGTTTTTGCCTTTTTGTTCTCTTTTTTAGTTCAATGTGTGTGAATACATGTGTGAGGGTTGTATTTGAATTTCTTTTTTTTCACTTTTTTATTTTTTATTTTTCTTCTTTAATTTTGGGTTCGACGTGTGTGTGTGTGTGTGTGTGTGTGTGTGTGTGTGTGTGTTGTCTGGTTTTACTGTTTTGTTTTGGTTTTTGTTTGTTTGTTTTGCTTTGTTGTTATCCAGTTTGTTTTGGGGTGGGTGTATGTGTGTGTTTGTGTGTTTAATTGATTTTTGCTTTGGTTTCTTGTCTTGTTGTTCTGTATTTTTTTATTTTTTCCATCTCATTTTATTCTACTTTTCTCTGTTCTCCTCATTACTGTTATTGTATCTTGAACTCAGGAGGTACATGTACATAGCCATTGCATCATCATATAGAGTGTTTGTGGAGAGTGAGTGTCAGGAAATCCATACCACAGTGAACACTGTGATTTGAAAGTAGTTTCTGAATCCTAACTCCCCATCCCCCACCTTATTAGACTCTCACAACTACAAAAGAGAGCAAAACTTCCCACCCACAGCCCTGATTCAAATTAGAACAAATTCAGAACCCTGATCAGGGAGGAATAGAGAGCCAAACAAACATCAGATGGAAAATCCTCTCCCACTGCCACTAAATAACGGAACTGAAGAGAAAAAAAGATCTGTCACAAATGAGGAAAAATCAATGGAGAATACAAGTAATTCTCAGTGTACCATGAGAAAATGCCTGAAAAATCAGACCTCAGAAACCAAACAATGAAAGTCACCAATGCCTGGCCTCAGGATATAACAAGGAGTAGGGAATGGATGGAATAAGTGAGTAAGGCTCAAGGAATACAAGACATAATACTGAAAGAACTTGTAACAGATTAGGCAATAAACATTTTCATCCAGGTAATAAATAACAAGATGACAGAGATGGAAAGCAGAATTAATCAAGCAGAAGAATCTCAGACCTTGAAGACCAAAATATAGAATTAACCTAATTGGTAAAAAACAAAGAAAGAAAACTCAGAAAGAAAGTACAAAGCCTCCAGGAGATATGCAATTATATCAAGAGGTCATACCTATATCTAATTGGTATCCCAGAAGTAGAAATAGAAATGGAGAGCATCTTGGAGCAAGTATTCCAGGAGATTATCCTAGGAAACTTTCCCCATCTCACCAGAGATGTGACCATCCAAATATAAAAGATACAGAGATGTCTCCCACCCCTGACAAGACATCAAATGAAAAGATCAACCCCTAGACACATAGTAATTCATCTACATGAGGGAGGCACAAAAGAAAAAATCCTAAAGGCAACAAAAGAAAAAGTTCAGACTACCTACTAGGGAAAAACTAATCAGAATAGCAGCAGACTTATCAGTAAAAACACTACAAGTTAGAAGAGACTGGATTCAAAGTTCAAAATCTTCAAAGATAAACAATTTCAATCAAAAAATTCCTACCCAGCCAAGTTCAGCTTCATCAGTGATGGAGAATTAAAATCCTTCCCAGATATCCAATCTCTAAAAGATTATGCAGCTTCTAGACTAGCTCTATAGGAGACACTTAAAAAGATGTTAAGCACAGAAGAAAGAAAAAAAGAATGACCATGCATTTGTCAGAAGAACAGCATAACACAGAATCAACAGAGAATACAACGTGACTGCAAACTTGAAAGCATACATATATACCACCCCAAAAGCGAAAAGAAAAAAAAAACTTTATAAGAACCTCACAATGGGGATAAACAATCACTTTGCAATATTCAGCCTGAAGTGAATAGACTAAATGCATCACTGAAAAGACACAGAATGGAAATCTGGACAAAAAACCAAGACCCAGTAATTTGATGCATCCAGGAAACTCATCTCACCACAAGGGATGCACACAGACTCAAAGTTAGAAGATGGAAAATGAGATTACAGGTGAATGGATCACAAAAGAAGGCAGAGTCACGGTCTTAATATCAGTTGAAACAATGTTTAAACTATCAAAAAGGTAAAAAGATACATAAAGACACTACATAATGATAAAAGGTATAACCAATCAACAAGAAATATCCATCCTAAAACAAACACTCTATATGATGATGCAATGGCTATGTACATGTACCTCCTGAGTTCAAGATAAAGCTACACAGAGTTTATAAAGTTACAACTCAGTAAACAAAAAAAGATATTGACTCTAACACTATTATACCTGGAGACCTAAATATTCCCTAGATAGATCATTGAGGCAAAAAGTCAACAAAGAGATCTAGAACCTCAACTTGATACTCGACCAAATGGACTTCATAGATACCTACAGAATACTCCACTCAGCCACCATAGAATATGCTTTCTACTCATCACCACATGTAACGTACTCAGAATATGCTTTCTACTCATCACCACATGTATTGTACTCCAAGATCAGTCACATCCTCAGCCATAAACCAAACAAAAACAAATTTCATACGATTGAAATATTGCCACGCAGCATCTCAGATCACAGGGGAA
The DNA here is from genome assembly GCF_000164805.1 of Carlito syrichta. Taxonomy (NCBI): domain Eukaryota; kingdom Metazoa; phylum Chordata; class Mammalia; order Primates; family Tarsiidae; genus Carlito; species Carlito syrichta. Next base: position 197,498 of record NW_007245861.1, on the reverse strand, counting down.
TAAAAACAAATATTAACTACAACAAAATTCCCTCAACATCCACAAAAACATGAATACTAAACAGCATGATGCTGAATGACTACTGGGTAAAAACAGAAATCAAAACAAATTAAAAGATTCCTGGAAACAAATGAAAAATAATTCTACAAAAAAGATACCTGCATATGCATGTTTATTGCAACACTATTCACAATAACAAAAACATGAAATCAGCTATGCTGTTCATTGAAACTGGACTGGATAAAAAAATGTGGTACATATACATAATGGAATAATACACAAGAATAAAGGACAAACATATGGACCTTGCAGCAACTTGGATGGAATGAGAGTCTACAATGCTCAGTGATCTATCACAGAAACAAAAAACTGAATATGACATGTTCTCACTCATAAGTGGACCCTGAAGATTAACCACAATACTATAAGAAAAGGATTGACAGTAGTGGGATACTGCCAGGGGAGGGAGGGCTGGGGACCCAACATTAATAAGTGTACCTCATTTCAAACCAGGCAAAGTGGGGACAAATGGCAGGCCCAAACTTTATGGATATGATGATTGCTTGCATACTTAAACCTGAATTTAAAAAAAAAATCTGTTTGCTCTCTGTTTTATTTGAATATTTTCTATTGCTGTATCAAGTTCACACTTTTTTCTTCCAAAATTTTTTATCTGACTTCTATTCATTCAATATATTTTTGTTCTTAATCACCATACATTTAATTGTTTTATTTATTTTTCTTTAAATATTCTCATAGTCTCTACTAACTTCCTAATGTACTAAATATGGTCATAATAGTTGTTTTTATATTCTTGTTTGCTAGAACCCACCATCTTCATCGTTTCTTAGACAGCTTTGATTTTCTAATTTTTCTCCTAATCTTAGATGTCATCGTGACGTGCCTTTTAGTGGCCAGTAATCTGACTAGATGGTGAATTTTGCCCCATCATGTGTCAAGTGTTTTTGAATTCTTATAAATATTTTTTGAGGTTTTTTCTTGGGACACAATTAAAATACTTAGAATTAGTTTGATACTTCCAGGTCTTTTTTTTTTTTGAGTTGGAGTCTGACTTCATCACCCAGACTGGAGTGCAGTGGCACACTCACGGCCACCCCAGCATTGACCTGCTGGGCTCAGGCGATTCTTCCACGTCAGCCTTCCAAGTAGCTAGAACTACAGGCATGAGCTAGCATACCTGGCTAATTTTTTTATGTATTGTAGAAATGAGATCTCACCAAGTTGCCCAGGCTGGTCACAAACCCCTGGGCTCAGGCAATCTTCTTGCCTCGGCACATCTTGTTTTTATAAGGTTTGGCAGAGGTAAAGCTGTGTTTATTGTGACCTAATTCTTTCCCACTACTGAAGCAAGGCTTTTTTCTGCTCTTTACTTTATGTCCAAGGAAATATGAGGTTTTCCAATTAGACTGGTAAAACCCCATGTAAATGACAAATACTTTTCTTCTTTTTTATTTTATTTCTTATTTTATTTTATTTTTTGACGTTAGGTTGTCTCCTTACATGAATGTACTTTTTTCACAGAGTACTTGAAACCAACCCTCTGCAGATCATTGGTGTTCTCTCTTTGTGATCTTTCTCCTCTATGGCCCTCTGTTCAGCAACCTCTGGTTACCTTGTTTTCTCTGAACTTTAACTCTGTCTTCTTAGTTCACGGAGTCTGCCGAACTCTGTTTTTTTTCCCTTCTCATGCTGCCACCTGGAAACTGCCTCAAAGCAGTAAGCTGGGTAATCTTAGGGGTTACTTCAATTTTTTCTTGACTTTCCAGTATCTCTCTCCTTTGTTTCCTGGTGCCCAATATCTTGAGAGTTGTTTCATACCTTTGATTTTTTAAAATTATTTCAGATGAAAGAGAAATTTCAGTTCATGTTACTCTATTCTAGCTGAAAGCAGAATTCAAGTTTTCATTTTTAAAGAATACCTTTACTGGGTATAAAATCCTAAGATAGTCATTTCCCCCTCCCCATCCCTCACTTTTTAAGATAGCCCTTTTTATCTCCTGAAATTGCAGGGTTTCCTGAGTAGTTAGCTGTAGTCTTATGTCTCCTCTGCAAAAAAATATGTTTTCCTCTGGAGGCTTTTAAAATTATTGTTGCCTTTTTGCTTTAACAATTTTACTATAACATGTCTACATAAGGTTTTATTTTTATTTATGTTTATCAGTGTGCAATAATTATTGATTTTATAATTTGCTTTTTTTGATGTTTTAGAACTCCAAGGTATCCATCTCTTTACTTGTTGCTTCTTTCTTGCTTTTTCTTTCTCCTATACTTTGAGGACTCAGATTATCACTATACTACACAATGAATTATATTTCTCTGTTTTTCAGAATTTTGCTGCATTTTGTTTTACATAATTATTTCTTATGTATTTTTTAGTTTTCAGATTATCTTTTCTGTTGTGTTTAGTCTGTATTAAATTCATTGATCAAATGAATAATTTCAACTGGAAAATTTTTTGCGTCTAAAGTGCTCATTACAAATTTATATGGTTTCCATTTAGCTATTGGAATTCTCCATCTTTTCTTTAATTTTCTGTGATATAGCTAGCATAATATTTTTTAGACTCCATATCTGATAATTCCATCTTCTGTTTATCTTCCTTTGGGTATCAATTATAGTAATAATAGTCTGTATCACTGGCTACACATTTATTTTGACAAGTCTTAGAATATAAATAATTTGAGGCCTAGGATAGTGTTGTCTTTTTCAAGAATATATTTTGTGATTGCAAAGTAGTGAGGATCATTTGCAAACCAAAGCTTCATATCATTAGAGTCTGAAATATGTTGAAGCAAGGCATAAGTTCTGATAATGCATTATTTGTGAGCTGAAAGTGTTTTGTCTTTTTTATTCTAAAATATTTAATTCTAAAGTTATTTATATGATTATAACTGAACATAATTTTTAGTCCTCCTGAGTGATGCTGTTTTACCATGCATTTCATATCATTCTGCTATGGCATGCATTGCTCCTTTTAACTGAAATGGCATTTCCCACTCCTGTAAATAAAATGCTCATGTTTTACAACCCAGATAAAATGGCACCTATTCTGTAATACCTTTATTCTCCCACTCTGCCTGAGCAAATAGCTTATTTCCCTAGATTCTCATAATCTTTTTAGTAAAACTGCTTAGCTGGTACTTTCACATTCTATTATTAGGTATCTGTTTTACCTTTATAACATTAGCTGTTTGTGGAAAGAACTAGGTCAAAGTAGTGATGTTAACAGGGGACCAAAATCTCAAAATTCTTATGTCCCAAATGTCTACTCCATTACCTGAAATATAGTAGGTTACTTAAAATGGTTGCTGAATTGTGATTCCGGGATTGCATTGCTGTATTCATTAGGACATGTCATGCCTTGTAGCATTCTGTGGAAATATAGTTCTGTGATCTCTGACCAAACCTAACTGGAACACTTCTGTATTAAAGGGCTGTGAATCCCTAGGCGGTGATTTCAGCATGCTTCCATTCTTCTGCCAAATCTACACCATATGCTGTCAAAAACGTTGCCCTAGGGTTAAAATCAGATACAGAAAAATTAAATGTTTCCATGAATTTAGGCTAATTCCCAGTAGTTACTTTTGTTCTAATTCCTTCTTTCAAATGATTGGAAAAGATATGGTAGATAAGTTAAAATGTATCTTTTCATATAATATAAATGGGAAAAAATCCCTTGAGTAGATTTAGTTGGCTCTTCAATATGCCGTAATGGATCTAAGAAGTTAAGTGAGTGGTAGGATAGTTGAATTGAAATCATAAATATGAACATAAAAAGTTAGTTCAATTCGCTAGTGCCAAGACTCAATACAAATTATAAGAAATATGGGAAGACAGGGAATGACTTTTATATGGAATGAATGATAGCAAAGGCTAAGTGATATTTATTTATTTATTTATTTAATTTATTTATTTATTTATTTTTAGCTGGAGTCTCACTCTGTCGCCCAGACTGGAGTGCAGTGGCCGCTCCCGGACACCGCAGCCTCGACCTGCTGGGCTCCGGCGATCCTTCCGCCTCAGCCTTCCAGTACACAGGCAGAATTATAGGCACATGCTACCATGCCCGGCTGATTTTTTAAATTTATTGTGCAGATGAGGTCTCGCTGCCCAGGTGGGTCTCGAACCCGTGGCTCAGGCAATCCACTCACCTCAGCCTCCCAAAGGCACAGGATTACAGGCTGAGCCACCGAGCCCGGCTAAGTGATACATGTTAAAGATGCTGTCCTGGACACCCAGCATGTGAAGGTACATCTGCCTGTTAGGAATTGATAATAAACTTGGGAATTGCATGATACTCCTGTCATTCAGATAAATAAAAGATACCAAAAAAGAATATCAGCAGATAAAAGTCCTTTACATTCCTGAAGAAATCTGACTAAAAAATGGAGGACTGTAATATTTGTTAAAATTTGACACTTAGCTTTTTAAAACTTACATTTGATTTTTGTTATCCACTTCACCCGACACACATGAGAATGCAGACACATATAGACACACACACACAATTTTAATTATTCCAGGACTCTTGTGAGTTTACAAAAAGAAAATTAAAACAATAATAACAAATGGAATATAAAGATCGTAACATTATTGACAAGGCCCTGTCTAACTTGAACCCAGCCGACCTCTTCACCCTCATCTCCTGACAAGTTCCCCCTACTTTTTTAACTCCATTTACAATGGCTTCCATTTAAATCTTTGACCTCTTTCTAGTCCCTCTCCCCTTTACTTCATAAACTCTAAGTTATATTTCAAATTTCATCTAAAGCTTCCTGATTTTCTTGAAATCACAAAGTGTAAATCTCTGCCTGTTATAGATTATAATATGATCAAAATTGATTTATAATATATATATAACCAAACTATAGCTGCATAATTGGCACCATGAACTACACGTAAAACACACTGAGAGATACACTGTATGTTTTTGCTTTCCATGGTAACCTCGGAACCTAGTATAAAATATGGCTCATCTGGGTTGTTTAGGGCAAGGACTCAAGTAAAAAAAGAATAATCAGAGAAAAACTTATTAGGACAGAAGTGCAAGTCAAAGTCTAGGATTTAGGATCAGGTAGTGTTACTAATAGTAGAAAAAGAAGAGAAAGATACAAAAGACCTAGAAGAAAGTTGGCTTATCTACTTATCTCGGGCCCTCCCACGTCTAGAAAGATACTTGAATTGAAGTAGAGTTAAAATCTCAAAATGTAGGAAAGTGATACAAGTTTTTTATTTCATAATAATATAAATCTAATAAAGGAGTTAGCATTTACTGAGACAACAATGATATATCAGGAATTTGTCTACACCATGTCAACTATCTTATATGAGGGAGGCACTAATATCCTCTTTTTGATAAAAACACCAAAAAACAATGCTATTTTCTTATCTGGAGGCATGCCTCAGATTACACCTATGAAGTGATGAAGCTTAAATGTGAACCCAAGTATTTATCACCAAGGCCTCACATACTATAAGCGACACAGACAACAACTTCTTGTTGAAGAATTTTTCAAGGTACATTCTATTTCTTAAGAGTTTCCTGTGATTATTATAACACAAATGCAATATAGTACTCATTAGACTCCATTGTAATCACTTACCAACTCGTATATCTTTCCTATTGCACATTCCCTTTCTCAACAGTGAGGATAATACATAATTTATCTTTACATTCCCAGAATCTTATTACATGTCACACAAAGTAAATACTCAATAAACCATGCTTTAATAGGTATTCGAGATCATGTTCAAAATCAAGGGTATTTAAATCAGATTTTTGTTTTACTTTCAAAATCATTTGGGATTATTTCACTTGAGAAAAAGAAAAGCGTACATGAGTGTACATGGGTGTTTGGGGCAGAAACAAGAATTATCAAATATAATTCCTAAATGTGTATGCAAAAAGTGTGTCAATCATTCACTTAAAACACTCTAAAAACCTCATTTAGAAGGAACAGAAAACCTAGTCAGTTTTCTTCTACTGTGTTCTGCTTAGGAAATTAACAGTCAAACCATGAATGCACACATAAGAGCAATACATGTAGAAAAGCAAAAAGTAAATTAGTACCAAATTGTATATTAAATTATTTTAAAGGTAATAATCAAACAATGATATTAGAAAAACTGTATTCTATGTGCTTAGAAAACACAAAATTATTTTAATTTTTGAAAATCAGAAGGTGAAAAAGTTCATCTCCAGCAACTGAGACAACTAATTAAAGTAATTTTAGTTTTTCACATGCTCATGATTTCTTATAAGAACATATTGAAAAGATAGAAAACTATAATTCAACTCATCATTTTGCAGTGTATGTATTAATAAGACACCTCAATGTATTTTGTTTTAATGTTTATGGAAATATAGATTGCTAATTTCTTATTCCATCGTTCAATAATATCAAACATTTGGTATTTGAAATATTCTAGATTCTTGATTGATATTTATTGCTAATATTTGTCTCAACATTTGGTACTGTAAATGTTTTGTATAATAGACTTGGAGATCAGTAATATCAACACTGCATATTTAGACCCACATACAAATAATCTCATGTTTTTTGAAGATGAATTGAGATTAGCTATTTTGGGTGAGAAACAGAATGTCTAAAGGTTTACAAACTTACTCAAATATCAGTCTACAAACTGAAAAAATAATGGAAAATTCCCTGATTAATTATTTCTCCATGACAATGGAAAAAATTTCTGAGAAAATTACATGAATCAAAAAAACTTGGTTATCTAGTAGAAGACTGCGAATAAAAATTCAAACTAGAAATTTACATCTGCTTTATGTTGTGAATCAAGCTGGCAAATTTTTTTTGTGTATATGCCATAATAAATCAAGCTCTTCATTGATGATTATAAATCTCTTGCATATGTAAACTCTTATGGGTGGCAAAGACTAATTTTAGGAATTGTATCCATTAGGAACTGGATTCTTATACTCTGGAAAATGTGTCACATAGGAATATTTTTACCTTATTTTAAAACCATACACTTTTTAAAAAACGAATTGCTCTTCGATATAGTTACTTCTAGAGAAGAATCTCCAAGTGGGGAAAGGTAGCATCTTGTCCCTGAAGTTTCCTTTTACTTTGGAAATTTCTTTCAATATAAAAAATTAGCGGTCCTAGCAAAGGTGTATAAATCGGGTAGAATCGGATAGTGCTTGTTACTTTTCAGCAATTAGACCTAAAACATTTCTTTCTTCCCTTATTTATTCCATTGTATGATTGTCAGCACTATGAGGAAAAATACAGTTGAAAACAATGTAAAAAGTCAATCTTATTCATTATGACTTATGATGACTTATTTCGACTTACACATTATGGCTTAGTGTTTAGAATTTTTTGGTCTCATTTGATATTTGTTTTGGCTTTTCTCCTTGGGAAAATGATCTTTTATTAATTAGCACACAAAAGTCCATACTACAATATATGTTCTTCGGAGAGTCCAAGTCCCAGAAATGGATACAAAGAGAAATACAGAAAGTTCCCCTCTCACATGTTAATTTAGAATAAAACTTCTCATCAGAGATCTCATTCATCCACTGACTGACTGAATATGCAATGCACCTGAGGGATGCCATGGTGTGCAGCCTCTGTTGACAAATCCTTCCACTGCTGACACAACATGGTTATAGTAATCGTCATGCAAAAGATAAAAATCACAATATCAGAGAAGCTGATGACATTTGTCAATTCCAATTCCATTTCATTCTGATACTATTAAGGTTATTTTATATTACCCACTGTCTCCCAATACCATTTTCTCCTGTAATGGGCTTAATTTTAGCAGAGTTTTAGGTTGATCAAAAAAAAATGTACGGTGAGTTTCATGTACAACTTCTATTTCAACACAGTTTCTCCTAGTATTAACATCTTGCATTAGTATGGTACATTTAATAAAATTGAAAATCAGATGTATCAGATTATTATACTTTATTAGTTAGTAATAATGTATCAAATATTGATACATTTTGTTCACTCTTTGTATTGTATAGTTCTGTGGGTTTTTCTATATGTAAAATTTCATGTATGTATTGTTAAATTATCAAACAGAATAGTTTCACTGCCTTAAACAAATATCTTGTGTTTTACTTATTCATCCTTGCTTCCTTCAGAAATTGTGGTAAATATTAATCTTTTTACTATAATTTTGTCATTTCCAGAATGTCATGGAGTTGGAATTGCCTGGTATTTAGGCTTTCAGTGTTGTCTTCTTTCACTTAGCATCATGCAACTAAGTTTCTTTCATGTCTTTTCATAGCCTGATATAGCTCATTATTTTTATCATTCAATAATAATCTATTATTTGGATGTAACGTAGTTTATCTCCTCACCTATTAAAATATGTCTTAGTTGTTTCAAATTTTTGGCAATTATAAGCAAAACTGTTGTAAACACTCATGAGAAGGTTTTGTATGGATATAAATTCAACTCATTTCAGTAAGTATCAAGAAGTTTGATTCCTGGATCTTATCATAAGAGTATGTTTTGCTTTGTAAGAAACTGTCAACTGTCTTCCAAAGTGACTGTAGCACTGTGCCAGCAATGAATGAGAATTTCTGTCACTCCACATCCTTGGCAACATTTGGCATTGGGAATGTTTTAGATTTAATTATTTCTAAAATGTATGTAGTGGTAGCTCAGTGTGGTTTTAATTTGCAATACCCTAATAATATCTTTTCTAACACTTATTTGCTATCTATAGATCTCCTTTGGCAAGATGTCTATTTGGATCTGCAGTTTATTTTTAAAATTGGGTTATTTGCTATCTTACTGTTGAGTTTTAAGAGGGATTTATATGTTTTTAGCAAGTCCTTTGCTATATGCATTTAGCAAATATTTTTTCCTAATATGTGGCTTCCCTTTTCATTATTTTAAACTGTCTCTGACAGAGTGAAAAGTCAATGAAGTTTTAGTTAGTTTACTGAATTGTAATAATTACTATCATTTTCATCACAAGGGTATATATCAATAATGACCTAGACAATTGAATATTTAGAAATTCATTGAGATAGAACACTCTGAACTTGGTGAGTTGCATTCCATTTTTTTTTTTTTTTTTGGTCATGTGTGGTGTATGAAGCCTTTTGACTCCTTCCAACTTTCTTGACTTATTAGTTTGATGTAAGCCATGAATCCAAGTTGTCCTGTAAGACAATAAAACAATCAGCACCACCCCACTCAGGAAGAATTGGCATGGACCTGAGAAAGACAGTGACATGTTTCTGCTGTCCATGGAAGTTGATTCTGGGTCTTTGCTAAATGACATAGAGGCAAAAGCATTGACAGCTCATTAGTTTCAAACTATATGCTCAAGCTGTGTTGAGTTGCTCCATAAAAGAGACAAAATTTGGAACAGCAGCTGTAATTGGAGTCACCTCTTGTTTATGATAATCTACTGTCATTGACCAAAGCTGTCCAATCTCTGTATAGATATAATTAGTGAGCTCAATAAGCATGAAGGAAGACTGAACACGTTTTCCTCTTTCACATCTTTGCTGCTGTCCTTGTGTATGTAATATTGCATTGATTCCTAGCTTTATGTGGATGACCAGTTCTAGGCTATCTTTACTCCTATGGACCTGTAGTCATGGGTTTCAAAGTTTGAACCTGAGTATAGCCCCAAATTGAGTGTTTGTTGCTCCTCCTAATCCCCCTTCTCTCCCACCCTCTCTCCTATCCCTTCTCCACTTCCATCTCTTCCTCTACTTCTTGCTCTTTCTCTTCTTTCTGTGTTTTTTTCTGCTTCCGCCTTCATCTCACCCTCCTCCTTCTTTTCCCGTGGAGGTCTTCTGCACTTTCCTATGAGACAATAACCATTTACAAATGTGTTGTGGAGTGCCCATATTCTCATTGCATTGCAACAGGAGACCGTTTTATAACATCTAGTCCAACATTCTACCAAAGTGTAATTAAATGTATATGAAAGTATAAAGTTATTGCTTATTGGGGCAAAACACGTGACTAAAATTACAAGAAACTTGAGCTGTGATGACATCCTCAGAAACTTTAGAAGTATATATATATATATATATATATATATATATAAATATTACATAGTTATATATATATACTTAGAAATTTATGTATATATTAAAATAAAAAAATTATTAAAAAGGGAAAAAACAAGTTTATATATAGAGAAAACAACTTTAGAGCAACAGTTTCTTAAATTAGACCTTTCTTTTCTCTTTCATTTTCTGTTACTATTTAGACATCAAACTGGAAAACATGTATATCTGTTTTCATAATTAAATTTAAAATGTTGTTTTTGTTTAAATGACAACCTTTATGTTTGTAGAGGTTTTATATATAAAATTAATTCTACGTCTGTCTCTAGTACATAAAATAAGCTACTCTTTATTTGTTTGTTTATTTTTCTTGTTTCCAACTCTTGAATTTTCCAGAAAATTCAAATATGCAGGAAGTTGAACTTATTCTGCTTCTTCTGACGAACTCTGTTTTTAACTATGAGAAACAGTCATTCTCACTGCTAGGCGTTTTAATCAGGCTTGCAAAAACATATCTATTTTTACTAAATTTACCAATTTCAAATATATAATTCAGTGATTTTTGACAAATATATGTATAGTGTTGTATAAACACCCTGACACTCATAATGTAGAACATTTTCTCCACTCAATGAAGTTTCCTCAAACTCATTTATAGTCAATTTTCTTTCTATATATTCAGATCACAACAACCACAATTCTGCATTCTTTCACTATATATATATTTTTTAAGTTTATATAAATAAACAATATAGTATGTATCTCATGTGTTCAGCTACTGGGATTACTCAAATTGATTCATGTATCAGTAGTTTTTTTCTCTTGTATTGACAGTTACTATTCCATTGGATGTAATTGTATGTTCACAAATTGTTAGATATTTGGTTGATTCCAGAATTTGGATATTATCAATAAAGCTACTATGCACAAAAAAGTACATATATTTGTGTGATCATGTATTTTTTTCTATTGAAAAACTTTTTGAGATTGCTGGATTGAAGTATGATTATCTATATAAGTAACTGCCACATAATTTTCCAAAAGTAACTGCATTATTTTTAAATCTTATAATAAATGTATAAGAGTTCCAGTAGCTCTGCATCTCAGTTAATACTTGGTATGTCATTATTAAAAGTTACTATAATGGGTATGAAATAATAGCTCATGTGATCTTAATTTGCATGTGCCTAATGACAAATGACGTTAAACACCTTTCCATATGCTTATTGCCTTTTTGTATATGAAGGTAGACTGTATATACACTTATTTTATCACTATATTTATTTGGTGGTTTATCTGCTTATTAGTGCTGTAAGTTTTCTTTATCTAGCTGGAAAAAGTCACTTGTCATTTTCCATTTGTGATTTAACTTAATTTTGCTAAGAAAAAAACATTTAAGAAGAAAACTTTTTCATTTTGGTAAAGTACAGTTTACTACTTTTTAATATTTCATAATTTCCACATCCATTCTATAAAATTTTCTCCTGACACGAGATCCCAAAGATTCATTTCTAATTCCTTTCAGAAGTTTTATAATTTGGGGTCTTAGATTAGGTCTACGATCAACTTTAAGATAATATTTATGGTGTGAATAGATACACATGTAGGTCAGAGAATACAAAGCAGCAGATAAGTAGAATGAACAAACCTAAATAGCTAATATACAACATGAGACTATAGGTAATCAAATTGTACTGTATTTGAGATTCATGATAAATGAGTAGATTTTATCTATACTTACCACAACAAAAAAATCATAACTATGTGAGATAATGGATATGTGATTTTGCCTCACCATAGTAATCATTTTACTGTCTATATGTATCTCATAATATCATGGTTTATACTTTGAACATACATCAGTATAATATATTTCAAGAAGATTTCATTTTGTTGTTTATAGATGGGCATTTTTTTCCATCATTATATATTATACAATCTTTTCTTCTTAAATTGATAGCTTTGTCTAAATCAGTTGACCATATGTTTGTTTCTATTTCTGAACTCTGCTTTCTAGTCCATTAATCTGTTGGTCTATTCCTAGGTAAGTATAATTTCTAAACTCATGTCCTCTAATATTTTTTTAAAATCTGCTTAATGCAGCCTCAATGTTGAAAGTTAGCATGGCATACTTTTAAAAAATGTATTTGTAGTCAGACAGACGATGGTTTAGCACCTCCTCTTAAAATTTTTAGCTACGTGGTGTTCAGATGGTGCCTTTTCTCCTCTATCTGTTTCTCATTGTAAGGTAGTTGTATGAAATAAATATCATTTGATGATATGAAATGTATTCCAGGTCCTGGTAAGTTAGAAACACCTCATATATGTTAGATCCCTTCATCCTTTGTTTAGGATGGTTTAAGGGAAAAAAGATCAGCTATTGTGTTTGTAATAGAGAGCAACACTCATATTATGCATTCAGAAAAAAAAAATTCAGAGCTTACTCCTTTAGTTAAACATGTATTTCCACTTTGCTGCAATAATTTCTACTCCACTTCACTGGAAATAGGAATATTTGACCATGCTTAATTGGAATATATAACAAAGTAGAAGCATATTTTAGCTTCAGATGGCATCTTCTTCTAAGGAATTATCTATTTGAGTTATAACAAATTTATACAAAATATAGTAACAATGTTCATTTCACTATACTGAATAAAATAGGTGTTTTTTTCCAACATTTTAATGTGTTTATTTTAGAAACTAGTGGCCTAATTTAGGAAATATTTGCTATTTTGTGGTTTAAATAAATCATAGACTAACTTATGCTTTTTAATGTATGATACTAAGGCTCATTTCATGAATACTGGAAAGTAAATCTAACTTACAAAAAATCATCAAAGCATTTGAATAGATGTTTTTTTGAAACATGGTAGAGAATGAAAATTTGAAACAAGTCTGGGTTTTAGGATTTGATAAAATCATTACTTATGTTTGCTCTGTAACTTAATGACACAGAATGATGCATAATTTAAAAAGTTGTAACTACTGTCCACTTCTTACTTCTCAAGACCTCACAGGCTAAATGGGTACACAGATGTTTTTTGAAATATACCAAATTGCCTTTTCAGTTTGGTTATATAACATTTGGTATTTTGTTAAGTGTAAAAGGTAAAAACTAACTTTTCCTGAATTAATAAATGCTAAGATTTGCTATCTAAATGTAATTCCATGTAGATATAGTCCAATACGAGAAACTGAAAAGATATGATTATTTTAATAGTCATCAAATCTTGAGACTGTCTTTATTTTTTCCAGAAGAAGACAAAATATCAGTGTATTTACAAAACTCCTTAAATTACATCTAATTTGATGGTACTCCTATCTATAGCCCATGCTTGTGGGACAACATAATTATAAACTAAAAAAAATTGTATTTAAAATAATTTTATTTCTTACATATGTTATGTTCTACTCAAAAATAATCTCACATATGGCTAAGAGACACCAATAAGTATTGAATTATTTGAGAGGAAAATTTAAAGCTGGGAAATGTATCATATTTTATATGGTTTTAAAAATTTATAAATGATAGCTGACACAGAATAGACAATTATTTATTTGCTTTAAAAATAATTATTTTACTGTAATATTTATTTTATCTATATTTTTATAGATATCTTTATACTTTGTATAGATTTCTTAATCTCTCTTCTTGTATAGTTTTTCAGTTTTAGATTGAATCAGAGTTTTGTCACTATATATATTTTTATTATAGACATGAATAAAGAAAAGTTCACAAATAATAATGTCAGGGTTTAATGAATTTTAAAAGCAAATACACTTGTGAAATTACTGAAATTAAGATGCACACACAAGCCACACACATACACAAAAGGTGGGAGAAGATACAGAGAGAGAGAAATAGAGATCATTAAATTATTGACATTTCAGAAATGCCCATTGCTGAATTTCCTCGTCATTAACCCCAGCCCAAAATAAAAAATCACTATTTTAACCTTCATCATCAAAGTTTTTGTTGTTGTTGTTGCTGTTTTTTTGTTTTTGTTTTGTTTTTGCTTTTCAACTTATCTTGTATAGATAAGATACATCAGAAATAAGATACAAAAAAAATTGAGAGAAGTACTTCCTACTTTGCATGCAGATGCAACTATCTTCACTTTGTATACAGATACTACTATCTTCTAAGTTTGTCTCCTTTGCTACACGAACAAAACAAGCCACACTGATGAATGAGCATTGCTTAAATTCCCTAATTAAGCTGTATTAAAGAATATTTATAATATCATAAAAGGTAAGTGACTTGCTGATAATTTTTCTATTCTTCATGACAATCTAAACATGTCTCCACAAGCAGACCTGATATTGATGAAGAGTTTTGAGAGAATAGGCTATCATTTTCCGAAACAGCAGGCACCACTTGATAAATTCAAAGAAACTGAAGAATATGATACGTTTAATTCTGGGTGATTTAGAGTTAGACTACAAATACAAATTGGATATTTCAAAATCTATTGAAGTCCCATTTTGTTGAACTGAATATGTCAAATCATATTAGATTTTTCAATTGATCTTAATGACAAGAATAGCAAAAGCATTGACACCAAAGTAGATTTATAAGCAAATATTGCATTCTCAATACTATTCACCAGATATTGCCTTCATGCTAACATAAAATGTAATACTCCTCAGGAAGACTAATCATGAGATATCATACATTTTGAGCAAACTTCATGGCTGTGTATAATCAAGGAATAAAAGACAGTTCTGGTTATCTATTACATTTTAAAAATTAGTAATTATAAATAAAAGTTTTCTTAGGGTTTTTTGGTAAAAAATATTTCTTATTACTGCAATACTTATGAGTACAACAAACAATCATTTGAGTAAAACCAAATAAGTTTTCAAAATTCCATTAAATACTATTGAAAGCCATTTTTGAAAATTTGCTAATAAGATTGATGATTAAGTTTTACTTCTAAACTAAGCATTAAGTCTTTGGGTAGCATGATGACAGCTTTGATAGGCATTTCACAAAAAGAATTCCAAAATTTCTTTGATGGGTGGACTATGTGTTGGCATCAGAGCATAGCTTCCCAAGAGGAGTACTTCAAAGGTGACCATGGTAATATCCAGCAATGGAATATGTAGCACCTTTTCTAGGATGAGTTCGCAAATGTACTTGTCAGATCTCATATATATATTATGTATACATATATTGCACCATGACAATGCACCAATTCATGTAGCACTCTCTGTAAGGGAGTTTTTAGTCAGTAAACAAAAAACAGTATTGGAACATTCTCTCTACTCAACTGATCTGGCTCCCAATGATTTTTTTTCTTTGCCTGAAGATAGAGGAAATATTGAAAAGAAGACATTTTGATGACATTCAGGGCATCAAGGGTAACATGACAACAGCTTTGATAGGCGTTTCAGAAAAAGAATTCCAAAATTGCTTTGATGGGTAGAGTAGGTGCTGGCATCAGTGTATAGCTTCCCAAAAGGAGAACTTCAAAGGTGACCATAGTGATATCCAGCAATGAGGTATGTAGCACTTTTTTTTGGATGAGTTCACAAAAATACTTACCAGACCCCATATATGTATAGGTATGTGTGTGTATATATATATATATATATCTATATATAGATGTATATGTAGATGTATAGATATATATATAGATCTATCTATCTATATATATGTATATATATGTAAATATAAGCTGTCATCATGCTACCCAAAGACTTAATGCTTAGTCTAGAAGTAAAACTTAATCATCAATCTTATTAGCATATATATATGTAAATTTATAGATATATAAATTTACACATATGTGTAGTTGTATATTTGTATGCTAGTTATATATAGCAATAAATATATTTGCATTTATCATATACAAGCAAATGTAGACACAAGCATTACACAATTATGGTGTTAAATATGCTCACTTATACTGGAAGATAATTGTTTAAATACTTCATGTATAGGAAGAGATAGAAAATATAGTATGTGTACATATACACACAAGTATACATCTCTAAGTATAAAGTCTACCTACCTAACTGATCTATTGACTAATTCTACATATCTATATCTATGAGTTAAACCCAGTTTTAAATTCAAATATAACACCTTATGGTTTTTCCTGGTCTTCTCTCTTTTCATGGTTTTAAACATATCAGGGCATTTAATGTCAAATTTCTGATGTGCTCTGTGTTTTCAAAAAGTTACTGAGTCTTCCCCTTTATATTGTCACCTCTCCTCACTCTTCTTCTTTCCCCCTCTCTTATTCATATAACATTATCTTTCCTTTTTTTCCTCATTCTTTCCCTTCTTTGTCTTTCTCTGAATAATCACCCAAATCACTGAGGATATTGACAATGAGTAGAGTTTAGAAAACATATTCAAGCATTGGTTAGTAATTCTGGAAATCAAGGATGTAGGGTGAAGATGTGATTGGAAAATATTTGTAAACATACTTTCTGAAGTGAAACTTGACTCAAAAAATACTTTATGTGCTTGCTTATATGATCAATAAATATACTTATTTTCTTACTATAATCTCCCTATCACACCATTGCTTCTGCCATTTCAATAAAAACACCCATTTCAATTAAAAAAAACCAAACTGCTCTGTAGTTTTCTAACAAGCCTAAGCATAGAGACTATGACTGGCACTTAGAATGAAAATAGTTGAAATAAATATTTTAACTGCAATTTTTAGTTAATGAGGGTAAGGAAATTTTATGTGAGATTTTAATTACTGAAATGTCAGTGTCTTTGTACTTGAAATCATGAAATACCTAGTTTTTTATTTTAATTACTTATTGCAAAATTGATAATAGGAAAGTATATTCCAAATTGGTGCATCTCTGTGTTGCCAACATTTTATTACTGGACTGTCTTTATATATGTATCCTAATGACTTAAAATCTCATTTCAGAATCTCTTATATAGTATTCTGGAGAATTTGGCTAAACACATTTGCATTGTGCAGAGAAGCATGGGTTAGGATTTGAGCCAATATAGTGAGTGTACTTCTGACTCACTATTGAAGTTTTTCATTTCAGTAGTATCTAGATTTCTACTAATAACCCCAGAAGATGTCCAAAAAAGAGTAAAAATAGTTATTAAGCTATATAAAGGTGGGAGCTGCACTGCTGCTCTCAACTTTAAAAGAATAAGACCACATCTTTAGTATGAAAGATTAAGCCCAATGAGTGAAGAACAAATTTTTGAAAAAAATTATGAGAGGATACTTTTCCTTGACTGCTGATTGTTCCTTTCTGGCAATGACGCTTACTGAGAAAGTATAGTGACTTATCTGAGTGAGAAATTTAGGAAGAAATGTGGGCATTCTTGGCTCAGCTTCATGATTTTTTTTTTTTGGGGGGGGGGCTAGCTTTGCCCAGTGAAAGCACATGTATGTGCTTACTTTTTATAGGTTTAATATAAAATATGAACATAAGTTGCTATTGTCCAGGATCTGCAAGCTGATCTATTTGGCCTTCATCAAATTGCAAAAAAAAAAAAAAAAGAGAGAGAGAGAGAGAGAGAGTAAACAAAAAGAAAATAAATGGGATTTGTGGCCAGATTGGTTGCAATTAAATTAGACAACAAAAAGTTTCTAAAAATAGATATATATGTAATAATTTAAAATATATATTTAATAATAATATAGATTTAGTAATACATTTAATAATTAAAAACAAATATAATTGCTAATGTATATGTAGATATAGTTAAAATTTGAGAATACCTCAATATGAACAATAATACAAATTCTATACATCATTAATTGTGGTATAAACTTATCCTAGAAATTTAGAAGACAATTTATAACTTCACTTGTTTACAGTAGTTTAAAATACTAAGATTTAATGAACTAAGTATTCAACTTAATATTGAAAAAGAACAAAAAATAAAAAGTAGTAGTAAGGAGATAATGTGAAAACTGAAGTTAATAGAATAATATATATTTTCTAACATAAAGGATCAATAAAGCAAAACATTTTGTATTGGAAAGACTAAAAACATGAATGAATTCTTATGAATATTTATCTGGGGCGGCCCTACATAGTATTTTTTAAAGTACCTTAGGAAATATAATATACAGGCTGCTGTCAGGCCTATGATCTTAAAGGAAAATAATGTTGAATTCTATATAATAGTTAAATGTTTACATTTAAAGCATATTAAAAAATTCAAAAAGTAAAATAAAAATTGAAGATAAATATTTGTACCACGTTCATATCCAGAAAACATAATAAACTTCTAAAATCGATGAAAAGCATAGATTAACCAATAGAAAAATGGTCAGCGTGAGGTAAATGAAACCAGACCAGGTGAAACGGCAATGAAGGAGCCAAGAAAAATTTATTAGTGCAATCCCGGGCGAGGTTCACTGGTCCATGTGACTGTGGGCTGGAGAAGTCGCGCCCAACAAGATGGGTGACGGGTTTATAAAGGGCACACTGAGAAAGCTGTGAGAGGGATTGGGGAGAGCGATCATTGGTTGGGTCAGCTGTCGCGTCTGCTGGCGATTGGCCGAACGGGGTTGCTAGAATCGCTGTAACAGGTACTGGCTGGCTTTGTGGCTGGGATCTTAGTTTTGGTTACTCATTTTTGCTGGCTCACTTCCACCCATTGTTCTCCTGGTCCAGCTTGGAGCCATCTTGTTGAAGCCCACCCTGCCCTCTAGTACCTCCGGCCTTACAGTCAGGATTTTCTGTTTGTTTTATTTTAGAATAATGGGGTACATGCAAGGATTTGCTACATAAGTATATTGTGTAAAGGTCAGATTTGGGCTTCTGAATAGCTCCTTCCCCAATAATGGGCATGGTACTCAATAAGTGGTTTTGTTACCTCTTTCCTCCCTGCCTGTCTCCCTCCTTTAGCAGTGCCCAGCATCTGTTGTTCCCATCCTTGTGACCATATGTCCAATGTTTTGTACCCACATAGGAGTGAGAACATGTTATTCAATTTTTTGTTACTGTGATAATCTGCTTAGAATGATGGTCTCCAGCTGCATCCATGTTGCTGCAAAAGCACGATTTTGTTCCTCTTTGTGACTGCATAGTATTGCATCATGTATGTGTACTACATTTTCTTTATCCAGTTCACCTTTGATGAGCATCTGACTTGGTTCCATGTTTTTGCTACTGTGACTAGTGCTGCAATAAACATACATGTGCAGATCTTTTGTGGTTGTTGCTGTTATTAGAGTGATTTATATTTCTCTAGGTATATTCCCAGAAGTGGGATTGCTGTGTTGTATGGTGGCTCAGTTTTTAGTTCTTTGAGAAATCACCACATTGATTTCCACAAAGGTCAAACTAGCTTACATTTCCACCAACAGTGTAGGAGCATTCCCTTTTCTCTGCATCTTTGTCAACATCTGTTTTTTTTGTTAGTTTGTTTGTTTGTATGTTTGTTTTAGTTTAGTACAGTCCCACATGTCACTTTTCAATTTTGTCGCATTTGCTTTTGAGAAATTGGTATGAATTCATTGCATAGGCCAATGACCAAGAGGATGTTCCCTAAGCTTTCTTCTAAGATTCTTTGAGTTGGCGATTTCACATTTAAGTTCTTGATCCATTTTGAGCAAAAGGCAGGGGTACAATTTCTTTCTTCTGCATGTCGTTAGTCAGTTTTCCTAGCACAATTTGCTAAATAGGGTTTTCTTTTCCCATAGTTTGTGTTTGTTGACATTGTCAAAGATGAGTTGGTTGAAGGTCTGTGCTTTTATTTCCATATTCTCATCCTATTCCGTTGGTATAGGTGTCAATTATCATACCAGTAACAAGCTATCTTGGTTATTGTACCTTGTAGCTTTATAGTAAAGTTTGAAGTCTGGGAGTGTGATGCCTTGTTCTTTTTGCTGAGAATAGCTTTAAATTTTCAGGCTCTTTTTTGCTTCCATATGAGTTTAAGTATTTCCATTTCTAGGTCTGTGAGAACTGTTGCTGGTAGTTTGATAGGGATCATGTTGAATCTGTAGATTATTTTGGTTGGAATGGACATCTTGATAATATTTATTCTCACAATCTAAGAACACAGGATGTCCTTTCATTTGTTTATGTTTTCTTTGATTTCTTTGAACAGTGTTTTGCAATTCTCACTGTAAAGATATCTCCCCTCTTTGGTTAGATGAATAATGAGGTATTTTATTTTTGTGTGGTTATTGTGAATGGAATTATAGTTTTGACTTGGTCTGCAGCCTACTTGTTGTTGGTACATGAAAATTGCATTGATTTTGTATCCTGAGATGTTACCAAAGTTGTTTATCAGTGCAAGGAGATTTCTAACAGTCTCTCCAGTGTTTTCTAGGTATAGAATCATGTCATCTCTGGAGAGGGATTATTTAAGTTTTTCTTTTCCTGTTTGGATACCTCTAGTTTCTTTCTCTTGTCTGATTGTTCTGGCTAGGACTTCCAGTATTATGTTACTAAGAGGGGTGAGAGTGGGCATTCTTGTCTTGTTTCAATTCTTAGGGAGAATTCTTCCAGTTTCTGCCCATAAAGTAGAATGTTGGCTGCAGGTTTGTCTTAGATTGCTCTTATTATGTTGAGAAACATTCCTCTGATATCTAGTAGTTGAGGATGTTTACTAAGAAGAGATGATGCATTTTATTGAATGCTTTTTCTGCATCTATTGAAATAATCATACTATTCATGGTTTTACACTAGTTTATGTGGTGGATTACATTTATTAATTTGAATATGTTGAACCAGTGTTGTATCCCAGCAATGCCTGAATTTTCATGCAAATGGTCATGATGAATTTTTTTGTAATGTGTTATTGGATGCAACCTGCTAGTTTTTGCTCAGAATTTTTGCATCTGTGTTCCTCAGGGAAGTTGGTCTGAAGTTTTCATTCCTTTGCCAATTCTGTGCATTTGGATGATATTGGATAGATAGAATGAGGTGGGGAGGATTCTTTCCTCTGGATTGAATGGAGTACTTTTAGGATTAATATCAGCTCCTCTGGTAGAATTCAGCTGAGAAAGCATCTGACAAAGGGCATTTTTTTTTGACAGGGAAGCTTCTTGTTACTGCATCAATTTCTTAGCTTTTTATTGGTCTGTGTAGAATTTTAATTTTGTCTGTTTCATTCTTGAGAGGTTGCGTATTGCCCAGAATTTCTCCATTTCCTCTCGATTTTCTAGATCACTGGTATACAGATATTCATAGTATTCTATGATAATCTTTTGTATTTTTTTCAGGGTCGATTTTAATGTCACCTTTTTTTATTTCTAATTGTGTTTAACCACATTTTCTCTCTCTCAACTTTATTGTTTTATAGAGATGTGAGATACAAGTCAGGATTATTACACAAGTAGACTGGGTGCAGTTGAAATTTGGGCCTCCAACGGATCCTCACTTACACTGATTTAGGACCAAGTATGCTTTGTGTTGTTGTGCGCCCCCTTTCTTCCAGCAGGCACTATGCAGCAGCTGATGATACCTCACTTGTGCTAATATGATTAATGTATTTTTGTATTTGTTGTTCTGGCCAGGGGTCTGTCAATCTAATGTATCATTTCAGATAACCCACTTTTCAACTCCTTGATCTTTTGTATGATTTTGGGGGTCTCTATTTCATTTAGCTGTGTTTGTGTTTTAATAATTTTCATTTTTTTACTGGTTTGGGGATTCGATTGTCCTTGTCTTCACCTTTCTCAGGTGTGATGTTAGACTGTGTATTTGTCACCTATTTTCTTGATGTGTGCATGCAATGTTATGAATTCCTCTTTTAGCATTGCCTTCATGGTATCTCATAGGTTTTGGAATATTGTGCTTTTGCTTTCATTTGTTTCTAGGAATCGTTTTATTTATGTCTGAATTTATGTTAACCCAGAAGTCATTCAGAAGCAAGTTGTTTGATTTCCAAATATGTGTATATTTGCGGGAATTTCTGCTGGTGATACTACTTATTTTTATTCTGCTGTGGTCTGAGAAGATATTTGGTATAATTTTGACCTTT
The DNA here is from genome assembly GCF_000164805.1 of Carlito syrichta. NCBI lineage: Eukaryota > Metazoa > Chordata > Mammalia > Primates > Tarsiidae > Carlito > Carlito syrichta. Next base: position 175,509 of record NW_007245861.1, on the reverse strand, counting down.
TTGAAATTTGTTCATAATTAGTTTATGGTCAAGTATGTGGTCAATCTTAGAGTATGTTCCATGTGTTGATGAGATGTTATTCTATAGTTGTTTGGTAAAGTTTTCTGTAGATGTTTATTAAATCTAATTGGCCCAGTGACAAGGTTCTGAATTTCCTCATTAGTTTTCTGCCTCAACAATCTGTTTAAATTTGTTAGCAGGATGTTGAAATCTCTGACTATTAGAGATAGCTAATAGTATGGCTGTCTATGTTTGCTCTTAAATTAATTAGCAATCGTTTTACTAATCTGGGTGCTCCTATGTTGGGTGTGTAGACATTTAAAATACATATTACTTACTGATGAACTGAGTCTTTTTATCATTATGTAATACTTATTAGTGTTGGTTTTTTTTTTCTTTCTTTCATTTATTGGTTTAACGTATGTTGTATTTAATATACGGATAATTTATTTCTGCTCTTTTTGTTTTTCATTTGCCTGGAAGATCTTTCTTTAACCCTTTACTTACAGCATGTGGCTGTCATTTGCAGTGAGACAAGTTTCCTGAAGGCAGTAGAAGGAAGGTTCATGCTTCTTTATCCATTTTGTCACTCTGCCTTTTGAGTGTCATACTCAGTGCCTTCATGTTTAATTATTGACATGTGAGGATTTATTACTGTCATTTTGCTATTGAAAACACTGCTTTGTATTTTAGGCTTTGTGGTTGATTTGTATGGTCTGTAAATGTTGTACTTACCTATGCTTTTGTGATATGTGAAGTCATTTTTTAAAAAAATTCTGTGCTTATACCTTTCTTAATCATCTCCTGCTGCTCTGGAGGTTGCATAGTCTCTTAGAGACTCCATGTCTGAGAAGGATTTTAATTATCCTTCATTAATAAAGCGTAGCTTGACAGGGAAGAAAATTCTTGGCTGTAATTGCTTTTATTTAAGAATGTTAAAGATGGGGTCCCAGTCCTTTTAGGCTGGTAAGGTTTTTACTGGAACATCTGCTGCAATTCTGATGGATCTTCTTTGGTAGGTGGTCTGCTCCTTCTGTCTAGCTATCTTTAGTATTTTTTCTTTCATGCTCTTCCTGGTGAGTCAGATTTTTATACGCCTTAGGGATGGTCTTCTCGTAGTATTTCACAGGAGTTCTGTAAATCTATTATTTCTGCACGACTGACTAATGAGATAGGGGCAGTTTTATTGGATGACATTTTGAAAAGCTTGTTCCAGTTTGCTCTCAGTTTTCCCTTGTCTCTCAGTAATGTCAATCAGCTGTAGATTTGGTCTATTTGCATAATTCTAGGACTCTCATAAACTCTGCTCTTTTTTCTTAATTCTATAATCCTTATTTTTGTCAGATTGAAGAAACACAATAATTCAATCTTTAAGCTCTGAGATTCTTTCCTCTGCCTTGTTGATTCTCTGTTGTTGAAGCTTGTTATTGTGTTTTTACATTCCAGGAGAAAATTCTTCATTTCCAGAAGTTCAGTTTGGTTATTTCCTAGAATGGCCAGGTCAGTTTTCACTTCCTGTTCTGTTTTCATGGCTTGCTTGATTTGTATGGTCACTTTATCCTGTATCTCTTACACTCTTTGCTATTCATAAATTCTATACCTGTCATCAGTGACAGGTCATTCTGATTGGACTCCATTGCTTGGGATCTGAGAAGCCCTTTTTTGAGTGCTGAATTGTTAAGATTTTGGAGATTGACAGTATTTTGTTTTTGTTTTTTGTCCCCCCCCCCCCCCCAGTTTTTCCTTATCTGAGAGGGCAGTATCTTCTTTTTAAATTTATTTTATTTTTTTTTATTTGAGAAAGCTGCTATTATTGGGTTGAAAGTTGTGTTGCTTTTTTATTTGCCCTCCTTCTTCTGATCTGCCTGTGTAAGGGGAAAAGGTGACTGGGAGGGTGGTGAGCTGGGGGAAACTATCCAGCACAGACTCACTGATGCAGTCTTGTGGGGTCTGGCAAGTTGAATCCTCTAAATCAGGGGCTTTCCTATCACTCCTGCACAGTGGCAATGTCTAACTGGAGCTCCGGCACCCCACCCCCTTCCTCCCCGCAACCCTCATGTCTGTCTGGTCAGCAGAATTGATGGTGACCAAGAGGGATCCCATGACTTTTCGGAACAGGTGTTCTAGGGGCATGAATTGAGCTGCTTTTGTCTAGGCAAATCTCCTCCTCTGCCACAGGAAAGAAGGGAGGGTGCTGCCTTGCACTCTTAGGCAGGGCCCTGTCACGCAGAAGTGAATTGCCTCCAAGTTCCTGTTTCGCTTTGTGGGAGAAGCAATCACCGTGATAGTAGCCCCCTAAGTGCAAGTCATGTTTGTAGCCCTAATCTGGAGTCAGAGACGGTGCAGAGGCAAGAATGGGAGCCTGTACCACTGGAGACACTTCCCCAAAGTTGGTGCGTTGCCCCTACGGGGAACTGGAAAGGGAGGGGGGAGAGTACCCATGTGGCACAGACAACTCCCATTAGGTGAGCTTCAGGGAATCTCTCTGTGGGAGAAGTTAGTGGCCACCAGTACCAGGACTTACCGAGAACTGGAGACGCCTGAGCCCCACATAGATCTCCTGGGTATCTCTATTTCAATTCTGGGCAGTCCTTTGCAACTGGTCTGGGCAGGAGGAGTTGCAGGGGGAAGGTCCAGGCAGTCTCTCCCTTGGATAGGACTGCAGAGCCTCACAAAAGGTGTCTAAAAACCTCTCTTGATCACTCACTGCTTCCTTCTCCAAGAGCGCTGTGTTCTTATGTGAGGGCCGCTTCTGGGGCTGGATTCCGGGGCTTGGACCTGTTTGTTCTCTGCATCCACGGGTGACTATCTGATAAATCTCAGCTTGGGTTTCTGGACAGACCCTCAAAACACCAGGATCACTCCGCCTTTTAGTTTTCTTTCCAGAGAGTAGTTGTCTTCCAGTGTTTTCAGTATCATCATGTATTCAAAGTCAAATTATTATCTTGATGTAATACAAATTGCAGTCCCCATCTATTTAAAAATAAAAGATAAACATTTGTCCATAATAAATATGGGCAAATAAGTGTTGCAAGGACAGTATTCAAAAATCTTATACAAATACAAATTGATAAATCCACTTAGGATGTTCATTGTCAAGAAATATGTTTGAAAATGTCCTTATCTCATCAACCTACAATTCTGAAACCCAGGATTGATCCAATGGAAACTCTTGAACTCGTACTTGGAGAATCACACAAGAATGTACACAGATAATGTCTTCATAGAAACTCCACTGACCCAAATTTCAAAACAGGAGAAAATATAAATGCATTTTTAAATATTTATACTATAAAAATGCACTATTGCAGTGAAAATAAATAATAATAATGATGCAAATTGACATGAAATTATCTTAAAAAGAAAATATTTAATGATATATTAGAAATTGATGCATAAAATAATATGTAATTATATAGACAGACACAAAATTTAACAATACATAAGGATGCAGATATATGTAAAACAAAGGACTAAAATAAAGTACATGAATTCAATAAAATGTTTATCTTGCAAGTGTAATGAGATAGAATGAGAGAGAACACAGAAAACTTTAAAAATATTAACAAAAATCTGTTTAAATGGTTTGATTTATTCACATTTCTTTTTTTGGAGTTGGATTCTTGCTCTGTTGCCCAGACTGTAGTGCAGTGACACGCTCCCAGCCACCGCAACCTTGACCTGCTGGGCTTCAGCGATCCTTCCACCTCAGCCTTCCAAGGAGCCGGAACTACAGGTACCTGCTACCACACCCAGTTAATTTTTTATTTATTATAGAGATGAGGTCTCAGCCAAGTGGCCCAGGCAGGTAACAAATCCGCAGGCTCAGGCAATCCACTAACCTCGGCCTTCCAAAGCACTGGGATTACAAGCTGAGCCACTGAGCCCAGCCTTATTCACATTTTTAATATTATATTTTTAGACGTGTCTACATTGTGCACATTATTTTGAGATTTTTAAAACATAAATGATTTCAAAATTATATGATACCAATAAACACACATAAGCATATACCCACATCTTTATAGGCAGCTTTATTTTGTAATATGCAGTCATAATTGCAAATGACTTACATTGCTATTAATGTAACAATTTATTTTTAGGTTACACAAAAATACATTAGTGATATCTACTAATAGTTTGTTAAAGATTTATTTTATTAGTATGGAATTAAAGGTAAAGTCTATTAAAAATTAAAACAATGGTATAGTCATAAAATATTTATTTAAAGTACTTGTTTGGATAATAATGCAGCCATTAATATTTAATTCTGAATATATTTTAAATTCATTTGATATATATTCATTGTAGATAAAAAAGATGCAAAACTGAAAGTCACTTTGAGAACAGATATTTTTCACAGTCTTCTTTCTTTTCTTCCTATTTCACTTTGCTAAGATTTACCAGAATACAGCTACGATATCTTTTAACATATCTGAGAACATATTTTCAATCAGGAAGCAAGGGAAATTTCTGAATTTCATCAAATGTAGATATCCATGTCCTTGAGGAATGATTTCACAAAATGAATGATTTCTGATCACTTTCCATGGTTAGTAGTCTTAAAAGAAAAATCTAAACTGATTTTATGATGGAATTGCTTTTGTAGTGACAGATGTTTCTGATTCAATCGCCTGTCCACAAAATTCACCTAAAAGAGACATAAAAATGTTACTAACTCCTATATAAAATTTTATTTTCTAATTTCAACGGTAATAGTCAGCATTTTTTTCCAAATTTTTAACTTGGTACATGTTATTTGTATACTTGTAATTCTTTAAAAAATCAGACTACATGAGTGTTCTAAAAATTAAATTGTAGCATAAGTGAGTTGAGTTTAAAATAACTTCTCAATTCCAGCTACTCGGAAGGCTGAGGCAGAAGGATCGCCGGAGCCCAGCAGGTGAGGCTGCGGTGGCCTGGAGCGGCCACTGCACTCCAGTCTGGGTGACAGAGTGAGACTCCAACTCAAAAATAATAATAATAATTTCTCAAATCCGTAACAGTCACTCTAAAACCATTATAGACCTCCTTGATTTAGTAGATATGCTTGCTTCTATTTCTCACAATAAACAGTATCTCAGATATGAAATTAATTCATTTTTATGACATACTTAGCTACATTAAACTATTCATTTTAAAAATCAGTCTCAACCCTCAGTCTCACTGTATGATTCTAAGTGACTGTTTTGATCAAGACATTTAGAATCATATACTTTACATGCTTAGGACACTTACTTCTTGATCTGTGGCAAATTACACTTATTTTTTGTCACTGAACTTGTCTTAGGTAGCATTACCAATGACATTCTCACTGACAAACCCAGTGGAATTTTTTAGTCCTTCAGTAAGCTCCCTGAAATATTCAACGCCTTTTCTACCATTTTTCCTTGAAACTGACTTTTCCCCTTTGACTTCTTAAAGAGATGTACCTATCATTCTTTATTATTTGGCTTTGTCTTTTCTTATTCATTCTATTTCCTGTATGGACATTTTTTTCCCAAGGCAGTCTATTAAAAGTTTTTGCTTTTCAGAGATATATATATTTTTACTCTTACATCACTATCTCTTAGAGATATTATTCAATATTTCAATATCAAGTGTGTTTTTTTAAGGATGTGGGGTACAATTCAGGGTTAGGTATACAAATGTTCACTGTGCAGGTACCCTTGTTGATGAGATGTGTCCCCCCGCCCTCCAGCAGTTTCTCACTGCTCACAAACCCTTTCTTGTAGTATTTTGATAATTGTTCAAGGTCCGCTTATGAGTGAGAACATATTATACAGCCATAAAGAAGGACAAAATTATGAACTTTGAAGCAACTTGGATGAGCTTAGAGTCTATAATGCTGAGTGATTTATCACAGAAACAAATAATTGAATACCATATGTTCTCACTCATAAGTGTGATATTAAAGGTAGGTTTTTCCTTTATGATCTTAATCTGGTTGAGGAAACTACATTCTATCCCTAGTTTACTGCTTGGATTTTATCAAATGATTGCTCTGATGTTGATGAATATTTGAATGCTGAATAAGTCTTTCACTTCTGTAGTACACACTCATGTTTGCACACACACATAATGTTGTATGAAACTTTCTAATACTTTGTTGAATTTTTTTATTGTGTTCATGTAATGTACTGATCTATAATTTTTTAAAAAACATATTGTCTTTAGTTTTGACATTACATTAATTGTGGCCTCATAAGAGTTGAGAAAAGTTGAGGGGGGATGGTTTTCCTCTTTTAATTTTCAAAAAGATTTTCTAGGATTAATGTTTATTCCTCTTTAAAATTTGCATATTTCTCTAGGATATGTGGACATAGAAATGTTTTTGGAAGTATTTTAAATTACAGCTTCAATATGTTAATAGTTATAGTACTTTTCATACAATCTTTTTCATTCTAAGTGAGTTTTGGCAATGTGTATACAAAGAATTGTTCGGTTTTATCTGTCAAATGTATGCATGTAAACCTGTTCATATTATTTCATATTATTCTTTTAATATCTGTGAGGCCTTAATGCTGTATCTTCCTTCATTCCTGATTTCTGATATTGACAATTGATTAGTTCTCTCTTTATTAAATTTATTAATAAAAAATTTAAGGAGTAAACAAGATTTTGTGCACAGTGACTATCTCAGAATAATGAGTAAAATTTTGTCAAACTATAGTATCAACATCACCTGTGGGAGAGACCCCTGCAATCTCTAAGTGAACAGAATCTTGTTTGTGTCTTCTCTCCTTAGTTCTTTCTTTACCACAATCCTTTATTGTTCAGCAAATTATGTGTGTATACAGATATCCTTCAAAGAAATATATTCTCTTAAGTTAGAGTTTATATTTGTTGTTTACCTATAAGAATTTATCATATACACAGAAAAACTGCCAAGGGATGCTGGTTAAAGGAACCAGCAAACTCATCTGGCTCACCTATAGCATGAAGTGTTGAAGAAAAAATTTCCAAATAACACTGATTATGATGCCACTAGGTCACTTTACAAAGACTGGAAAATAAGCAAAAACTAGTATCCCTTGAATATAAAATAAAATAATTTTTTAAAAATTAATAAATTTATTCTTTAACTGAAGCATTTAATTTCTAAACCACCACTTTATTTTTAATACAACTAAATTAATAAACAAAAATAAAGGAGGATCTCACAGTAGCAAATAGTTGAAGAGCCAACATGAAAGGAAGCCTCGATAGTTCAACAAAGTGAAGATTGGAGGACACAGAAATATAAAGAATAAATGACATGGTTTTCTGAAAACCTACAAAGTATATCTACAAAATAACCTTCAGAATTGTTCAAAGTTTCTATATACACACACATATCTTTAAAACCCTGAAAAAATGTGTTACTTCCGTTCACCACACTTTATAATTTTGTTTCTTGTACTTATAACTAATCCTGATGTGAAAAACTGATCTAATATTTGTTTAGGGAATATATTTAAATCACATTTTATCTAGTAAAAATATGCATTATATTGGTGAACTGTGAATAAGATTCCTTTGCCCTTCTGCTATGTAATATTTATATCTTTGTTCCCTTGAGCAATCTATGGGTATTTTTGTAACATTCTTCCACACTTAACACTTGACCTAATAGATAAAAACTTCGAAGACCATTCCTGGGGTGATATTCGTCAATTGCCAGGAGAACAAGTGCAAGCACAGGATTTAATTCAAACAATTTAAATTCTGTGGCTTGAAGCCACTAGTTCAATTAAAAGTGGCATCATTGCCATGTAAGTAGGACAACAGAAGAAAGAAAATGGAGCAGTCTGAGTGGAAAACAATATCTACCCCTGCCAATATAAACTATCTACCCCTGATGTATCCATAAGTATTTATGGCATTAATTTATTTTAAGCATATGCATTTATTCTTAAAAAGTAATTGTTAAATGATCTTTTAAGCAATTAGGGATAATATATTTTTATAATGCATTTTAAAGTTTTTATCTGCTGTTCTCACTAAAATAAGACATCTTAGGCTAATGAGAAATATGAAACCCTCAGATGCTGTTTTTATCTTCAGTATTAGTTGATAAAACTAATGTAGTCAATAAATTCTCTCAGTGAATATAATTAATTTTGTCCATGTAGCGAGTAAATATAATTTTGCACCCTATAACACAGTCTCTGTATACTAGAAGACATATAAATACCTCCCCTTTTGCATCTTTTTAAGTTCCACCTTGCCCCAACTAACTATATCACTAAGGAGGTGAAGTAATAGGGATTATAGTCAGAGACAAAGATGTTATTAAACAAAGATAATAGCTTCAGGTGTGTAGAAGAGAGGAATTTCCAATATCTGAGTCTATATTGGGACTGATTCCTTCAATAATTCCCTAGCTGTAAAACTGCTCTACAGCTACGATGCCCTAGTTACAGAACTATAGAGCACATTTTCTCTGGGCTTTAGATACAATGATGTTCTTTTGGAATTTTTTGCCTTAGAATTCCGTCTCTTTGCTCCTATTTCAACAGCGGAGTATTAAGAATTAGAGTCAAAATATTAAACAGTGTGCTTTGAGAGGAGTCCTCAAAGGGTTAATTAAACTCTGCTCCATGAATGGAAGGAAACTCTAAGTTTTACAGAATTCATCTAAAGCAGAAAATCCTCCTATGAGTCTAGAAGCAATTGAATACTGAAATGCTTGATTGTGTCATATGTCTTTGCACATGTCCTTCATGAATTTGTGGCAATAAATAGTACAGAAGATAATTGTATGCTGAGTCTTGGTATAATGTCTGCATCTTCCTTAAAAAAATGCTGGCATGCTATCTACATGTGAAACATATTGCTTCATTGTTTAAGTCTCTAGTTTGACTGTCATAAATCTGTCATAAATACACTTTCTAGATGAAAGTATTAATAAAATATTTTTATGGCATTATTTGTTGGAGTTGAAAGGCAAATTTGAATGTTTTCATTGTGCAGCTTATATTGAAAAGGTCCTCATTCATAAAACTACTATTAATTTGACAGTTGATAAAGTATCCTTGAATATATCTTCTTATTTCTATTCATATTCCTACATAATGAAGTCATGTGGATAAATTCAGAGATAAAAATCTCAACCTGATTTTTCTATTCAAATTTTTTTCCAGGTTCACAGACTTCTCCATATCCAAAATCCACTAGTCAACTGTTATTTTTTAAGATATTAAAAACGTATTTCAGATATTTAGGTGTGAAAGTCTAATGTAAAACAAATTGCTTAAGGTTCTAGTTTGTCATAAATCTGTTTATTCCATATCTATTAAAGATGATAAAAATCAGAAAAATCTTATCAAGTGAAGATTGAAGAATAACGTCATGTTAGCTCCCAAATTTATTTGATGAATTTGTAATGCTATTGAAATAAGATGAGATAAAATTGTTTTGAGTTTTGACATTACATACTAAGGTCTCTATAAGTGCTAATATACAAGATTTTGTGTTTCCATATATTTTCATTTCTTTGGGACAAATACCTAGACATAGAGTTTCTGGATACCATGATGAGAAAACATTGCATTTCTAAGAAAATACCAGACTACTTACCTATGTGACTGCACCATGTTGCATGTCCACCAGCAGTGTAAGAGAATTCACTTTCCATGCATCTTCCCTAGCACTTGATATTTTATAATTATTACTATTACAACTATTGTTATGATTTCATATTTGAAGCATTATAATAGATGTATTGTGGTATCGCATTGTGGTTTTAATTTGCATTTTTCAATGACCAGTGACGTTTAGTTTCTTCATATATGTTATTTGTCACCAACATAGCATTCTTAGTGACTTTTATACTCAAGTTTTTGCACATCTTTGAAAACTGGATTGTCTGTTTCTCAATATTGAGTGTGTTAGAAGTGTTTATATATTCAAAAGACAAACTTTTTATTAGATATTTCGCAAACTTAGCTTCCAATATATGACATGTTATATCAATGTCTTAGATTGTCATTTTAAGGCCAAATAATTTTAATTTTAATTAAGTTCAATTCATAAATTTTTATCTTATGGAATAAGCATTTGGTGTCAAGTTTATAACATATTTGCTTAATCCAAGATCACATAGATTTTTCTCCTATATTTACTGTTTCTGATCCTCCACATCCTCTTCCATCTCCTCCTCTTGCTTGTCTTTTTATTTAAAATTTAATATTTAATGATGATCTATTTGGAGTTATTTTATATATAATACAAGACATTACAAATAAAAAGAAAACAAAGAAAGTCAAGCTTTATCTTTTTTAATGTGAATTTCCAAATATCCTGGCATCATTTATTTAAACAGCTATCATTGCTTCATGGGATTGCATATGCATCTTTGTTAAAAATCAAGTGACCAGCCGGGCTCGGCGGCTCAGCCTGTAATCCTGCGCCTTGGGAGGCTGAGGTGAGTGGATTGCCTGAACTCGTGGGTTCGAGACCCGTCCGGACAACTTGGCGAGACCTCATCTCTACAATAAATCAAAAATTAGCCAGGCGTGGTAGCGCGCGCCTGTAGTTCCAGCTACTCGGAAGGCTGAGGCAGAAGGATCGCCGGAGCCCAGCAGGTCAAGGCTGCGGTGGCCGGGAGCGGCCACTGCACTCGTCTGGGCGACAGAGTGAGACTCCCACTCAAAAAAAAAAAACAAATCAATTGACCAAATATGTGCTCTTGGATTTATGTTCAGTTTTCTTATGTCTACTCCTTTTCCAACAACACATTTTTTGATTACTGTAAGTTTATAGTTAAGTCTTAAAGAAACATCATTCCATCATTGCAGTTTTTTTATTGTTTTTTACTATTTTTCACTCTTTTCCTTTTGAATATAAATTTTAGAATCAGCTAGTTAATTTCTAAAACTTGCTGCAGAAATTTTATTGAATTTGTTTTGAATCTATAGGCAATTTAGAGCAAACTGATTTCTTTTTTTTTTGCATCTTTCGGGTATTTTATTTTATTTTATTTTATAATCAATATTTTTTATTGTGATATTGTGGGGTACAGTTAAGGGTTAGGTATACAAATACGTTTCATTCAGTCACCCTTGTTGATAAGAGGTGTTTCCCCATCCCCAGACAGATATTTAGTACCATTAATACCATCTCCCTCCCCCCCCATAGTTTCCCACTACTGTCAGTCATTTTATTAGAGTATTACATTGGATGTTCAAGGTCCACTATATGAGTGAGAACATGTGATACTTGGATCTTTGTTTCTATGAGAGGTCACTCAGTATTATAGACTCTAGTTCCATCCAGGTTGCTGAGATTTCTTAACAATACTGAGTCCTCTAATTCATGAAAATAATTTCTCAATTTATTTAGACTCTTTTTGATTGCTTTTATCTGTGTTCGTACTTTTGACTATGCAGATCCTGCATCTACATATTTTAATATTTCTCGTTCATAATATTCCATATTTATACTTTAATCTTAAAAAATCAATATATGAAATGCTATATACATAAATATATATGTCCACATACAAATACAATAGTGCACATACAATTAATTTTATATATTTACTTTGTATCCTACAAAATACTAACTTGTTTATCAATTCTAATAACATTTGTACTATTTTTAGAATTTGTTTATAGACAGTCAAATAGCATGCAAATAAAAGAAATTTTTTCTTTTTTGCTGTGTTTAACTTTTTTTAAAAAATTTATTACGCAATATTTAATAGGTATTTTATTGCTTCCTGTGTAAGAGAAAACTTTTCAATGTTTCTTCATTAAATATGTTAAACAAGATTTTGTTGTGAATTTCTCAAGCTTAATCAGGTTGAGAAAGTTCAACCTTCTTTTTAGTTTGCTGAGAGTTTGTGTGTGTGTGTGTGTGTGTGTGTGTGTGTGTGTGTGTATGTGTGTGTGTAAGGATGTAAGAATTAGATTCACTTTTTGCATCTTTGGAGATGATCATATTGTTATTCTTTAATGTTATTCTTTATTTCTTTAATTGGTGGTATGACCTGAATCCCTGTGTTTTCCCAGAGTTTATATGTTGAAACTTAATCCTCAGTGTAATCCTATTAAGACAGACCCTGCTGAGAAATGATTTCAGTAGGAGAGTGGAGCTTTCATGTATGAGATTAGTGCTCTCATAAATTACTCTCAAAAGAGCTCATTTACCATTTCTAACATGTGATGACACAGTATGCACATGTCATCTAAAAGAAAATAGACCTTCACTGGATATCAAATCAGTTGATGTTTGATTTTAGATTTCCCAACCTACAGAGCTGTGAGAAATAATTTCTGTTGTTTGTCAGCCACTCAGTCTAAAGTATTTTGCTAGAACAGTTCAAATGGACTATGGCATAGAAAGCATTACATTAATTGGTTTTCAAATTTAAATCAACCTTGTATTTTAAAAACAAAACCCACTTGGTAGTAATGTCTTATCATATTAAATTATTGAATTAAGTTACAAATATTTTGTTGATGATTTTTGCTTATGCATTTGCAAACTATATTAATTTGTATTTTTATTATCTTTACATTTTAAAAATTTTTTGATACCAGGGAAATTTTGGCATAATAAAATGCATTTGGAAGAGTTTTATATATATATGCAGATATTTGTTTTTAAATAAAATTTTATATTTTCTTTAAGTATGTGGTAGGTGAAACTATCTTGGCATGAAGTTACTGTTTACAAAATATCTAAATACAAATTCGTTTAAAAATATTCATAGAATTATTCAGGCTATCTAATTTTTCGTTAGTGAGCATCGTCTTTCCAGAGATGTGTCCATGTTACTTGTTTAAATTTTTAGAATTAAGTAGCTTGTAATATTATTTTATTATCCTGTTACATTTTTATGATTTATTGTATTGTTTCTTGTTTCATCCTTGACAATTTGTGTCTTTTTATTTTATCAGTTTATTAAAGTTTTATCAACTAAATATTTTAAAAGTTTGTATTAGTTGATTTTCTTTATATTTTATTATTTCAATTACCTTCATTTCTTTTTTTAAATTTTCATTATTTTCTTACTTCTGGCTGTATTGTGTTTAATATTCTTTTCTCTACAGATTGCTAATGTGCACATTTATATCATTGATTTTTTTTTCCAATGTAAACATTAAATGCTTATAGAGTACATTTTAAATCTCTATTAAATATTTTTAAAATTCTGATTATATAAAGTAATATCATTAATATTCAAAAAATGGGGCAATATCATATTATGACAAGTATTTTTTGCCAAGTTAAAATATCTATAAAATAATATCTGTAAATTCAAAATCTGCAGTAAGACTTTGTGGGAAACATGTGAAACCAAATAGCTGAGATTAAGCCTTCTTTTTATAAAGGAGCAAAAATGGATAACTTATATTACTAGGTATTAAAGTAGATGCCTCAAAGTTTTAGGAATAAATGCAATATGCCATTAAAGCAGACACATCCAAGAACTCTGTGCTATTATACTAATTTATTTAAATAATATATTTGTAAAAAAGTCCAAAACTATGAGCTTTTCCTTTGGTTTGGAATTCTACTAATTTTCTTTTGGTTAGGAATTCTTTATTCCCAATACCCTCATGATGTGTATCCTCTATCATTTTTGCTTTCTGTTCAAATATAACTTTCTTTTCTGTGTATAAATTCTCGTTCAGAATTATCAAGTTGTATATGTTTTCTGTGCATATTTAATCTATTTTCTTTTTTACATTTTTGCTTATAGCTTGTCTTTCTTTTAAAAATTGTTTTAAAGATGTGGAGTACAATTCAGGATTAGGTATGCAAGTGGTCATCATACAGGTAAAGTTTGGGCTTGCCTTGGGTCCCCACTTAGCCTAGTTTGAGATCAGGTACCCTTATTGATATTGTGTGCCTCTCTCCCTCCCCTGGCAGTTTCTTGCTACAACCAATCCCTTTCTTATTGTTTTATGGTTAATGTTCAAGATCCACATATGAGTGAGAACATATGGTACTTAGGCCTTTGTTTCTATGATAATCACTGAGTAGTGTAGACTGTAAATCCATCCAAGTTGCTGTGAAGTTCATAATTTTGTTATTTATGGCTGTGTAATATTTCATCATGTATATGTACCACATTTTTTTCAATCCAGTCCAGTTTTGATGGGCAGCACAATTGGTTCTATGTCTTTGCTATTATAAATAGTGCTGCAATAAACATGTGTGTGCAAATATCTCATAGCACTTATAATAACCTTACATATGTTAAGTTGATTTGTTCTTTGACTTCCCATGTCCTCCCATATAGGTAAGTTCTGTTAGAAAAGAGAGTTTTTTATTATTTGGATAATTTGTTAGTTAGTTGATGAGTTAGTATTTCTTTTTATTTCCATTACTTTTTATTTGCATGGCTAAATATGGGCCTGTCATTGTAACACTCAAAAAGTGTGGAGTTAATAAATGAATTACTATAGACAAACTGAGAAGTCTACAGAGGGAGAAGATTGATTAATTTGACTTGAAATTTTAAAAATGTTTATGAGCATGACATCACTAAACAATATTGGAAACAGTTTGAGAGAGATACATGTGATTTCTAAAACTAATATTGCATTAATATACAGTTCATCCTGAAAAACTAAGAAAGAATAGATCACTTGGAGATAAATGTGGTAACATCTATTCTCTACTTTATTGCTTTCTCAAAATTTTAATATTATAAAGAAACTTGGTAACAAATTCTTATAGGATGAGATATTAATATGTTTTGATAGTATTGAAAGAGGTAATAGAAATTTGTCTATCAGATAAAACCAAAGTGTGCCAAATATATAAAATAGAACACCATGTGTCAAGCAAAAACAACTAACTAGATATGCATTTAACAGTCAAGAAGGTAGAATTTAATTTAATGTAAAATATGATTCGTAATAATACTAGATATGAATGTAAAATATAACTCAATATTATACCTTTGGAAGTCATTTATATATTTAAAGCCATATCTTATAATAGATAGACCAAATTAAGTGTCTGTATGTGGGAGAAAAGGGGAATTGGGTCTAGGAATGATAGAAAACAAATAAGTATTAAAAATCAATAATCAAGGACTCTTGCAGACCAAATGAGAGTGAATAACCTAGGTTTAGGTTAACTCAACCTTTTGTATCCTTTAGAGAAAGCTTATATACACAAGGCAAAGAGAGACAAGCTCACTATCATAGTATAACTCTGAAATTATTTATATGAAAGCTCTGCCATGGCTTGTGTGTTTGGTCATTGTGTTAGAAGGATCACTATAGTAAAAATAAACGTATAAGTACATGGTAACCTTAAAATATGTCATCAAACTTCTTAAAATTAGTTACTTAAATGACAAGTGAAAAAAATTCAGATTATAATTTGTAATGCAGTTAGATTGGAATACAATGACAGGAAATACTAAGAAGTGAGTACAAGAGTCTTGTTTGCTTATTACATTTTAAAAATAAGAAATATGACAATTTATTTTAAGCAAATATGTTTCACATTCATTTATCTTTATATAAGTAATGCTACACTCCACATTTCCTCATCTAACATGAAAATTTCTATGCACTTGTATGATTCTAGCATTATAGAAGTATGATTATTATTAGTCCAGTGGTTTTCAGATTAAGTGTGTATCACATAACTGTTTTGTATTACCTGCTTAAAACTATTTTGACTAGCACTTAAATATTTAAATTTAAAAAGTTTTGACATGTACACACAAAAAAAGACATTTTCTGTATTATCCCAATTCCCTGCATGGAAATTATTACAGAAGATCATTTTTAGAAGGGTTATTTATTCTTCGGTTTGCTGAAATTGTCAGCTGATACATTTAATTAACTTAAATTACTTATTAGATCTCTGTGGGTATTTCAATTGATGATACATATTCAAACCAATCCTATAATTTCACAGGTGAGAAAGTGCAGTTTAATTACAATTAGAGATAAGTAAATTCATAGAAGATGATGATGATGGAGATTGTTTAGCATAGAAGTCTTCTGGTTTGATTTATTTTTCCATTATACCATGGAAATTCCCCATTCTAACAGCTTGAAAGATATAAGCAACGTATTTTAATTATTCTTACACTTATCCATATTTTCATTGTGTTTGTTCTTTAAAAGTGCTTGGATACACATATTAATTTTATTTACGTAATTTAATGAGCAGTAAAGTAACAGTCTGGATTTCTAAAATTCACTCAGATTTCTAATATTAATACAATAAAAAGTCAATTGTTACAATATACAATATCAATGATTTTTTTAAAATTTCAATGCATTATGCAGGATCATATTAACAAGGTGTAGAGCATAGGTTTTGTATTGATCAGTTTTGCAAATAAGGGAATACTTTGCTCTCTTTTTAGACATTAATCTGATTTTTAAAATGATAGCAATAATTTATGTTGGAGTCTTACTGCCCAAAAAAAGGTAAAAAAATAGTCCTCCCCAAACAATATTCCCCAAACTACATTTAATAGGAGCAATCTCCTTTCTAAAGTTTTACTCTGTTTGAGTTTATTGACAAGAACACCTAGATTACAGACAGCTATTTTACTCAAGCTAACAAGGCAATTCTGAGAACAATGGGGGGCCCCCAAAATGTCCAGATTTATATTTTCCAGTGTAGGCCTCTTGTAGTACACTCAGAACTTGTGCCTCCAGATCAAATCATCAACCAAAGTTTTTATCTTGAAGTTATCAGAAGGGGTGTCACAATTTTCAGTAGAAATTTTCCCAGTTGTGGCAAGCAGGTGACTGGTGCTTCCACCATGAAAACTCACCTGTCTGCACCACGCTGAATGTTCAGTAGCTTTTAACAAAAAACAGCCATGGCCCCTGTGCTTCCCACCCCTACTATTCACTCTATCTAAACCCCAGTGACTTTTTTTGTATGTTTGTTTCTAGAATAAAGAAGGTCAATTTTCTGATGTGGAAGAGGGGAAATGAAAAACAACAGAAACACTAAAAGGCGTCAAAATTGTTGAGTTCAAAAAAATTGTTCCTCCGAACAGTGGAAAAACTGTCTGAAGAGGTGTATTGCATCAAATGGAGAGTATTTTGAAGGTGACTGAAGTTTAAACATATAAGAATAAGCACACAATTCTTTGTAATTAAATTATGTTTTGGGGGAGGTCCCTCCCTGTAATCTTACATGTTTAAATCCACATTGGCAAAATGTTTCTCTTTGAGCACCTTTTTCTTTTGAGAAAACAAAGGAAAAAATGTCACCTGGGTAAGATAGGGTGAATAAGGACGGTTGGGCACTGAGGTCCTGCTGTTTTCAGTCAATAACTGCTGAACATTCAGCGCAGTGTGGGCAGGTGTGCTCGTAAATCAGCCATTGTGAAATGGATACATGGTCTTGAAATAATCTAAAAAAGTAAATAGAATAAAATTTAAAAATAAATAAGTAGATCATTGAAGCTGAACATAGTCTCTCACAACAATACTACCTGGTACACTGAGGCTGATGGGTTTCTAGAACATTTTCCCAGCAGGAGAAGCTTGTACTACAAGGGTCACCCCATTCAAAACTAATTCTAGTTTTTTGATCCTCCCTCATAAATACACACTTTTAAAATAAGTTTATTCCAGCTTTTTGGGGTGTTCCCACTCATATGTGAAGCAAACACAAACTAAAACTCTGTCTTTTAAATCTCACAGCTATAGCTTTTAGACTTCTCAGTGATTTCATTCTTTTTTCTTCCTCGAGAATCTCTTAACACTCATTGGAAATACATATCTAATAAAACTTTCTTTTGACTGATTTGTAGATAATTTCTCTCTACTGTTATTTATTAACTGATACAATGAAATGATATTTAACTCTATAATGATGTCATTTAACTTTAAAATGTGTTTTGAGATGAATTCTGCATAAAAAGTGTAGTAAAAAGTAGCTTTATTATATTGCATTATGACCAGTCATTAGGTCTGGTGAATTGGTTCCTTTTGCTAATGTTTGTGTTAAATGAAAAACACTAAATTGAGATAATCATGCATGAATCCTTCATGAGGCATTAACAGTAGAAAGCTGGAAACAAAGCTGACATCTAATTACACTGTAACTAGTCAAAAGGTAGGGGAAAACTTATGCTGAAAACATTGTGTGATACTTTCACCTCCTCTTAAAAGAAAAATAGTTTTCCTAATTATATTAAGACTGTGCAGTATAATTAGGAAAAATATTAAGGTAATTACACTCAGGTAAGCTGAAAACTAGTATGTTCTTTGAGAATTTCTATTTTCAAGCAATGAAAAATGTGTTAACTATGAAGCTTCGCTACTTCAACTTTTTAAAATAGAATAAGTCCAGAGCAGTTTAATCTCATGGCATGCTTCTAATAGATACAAATCTACTAATAATGCATTTGCCCTTGGGAGATTTGCAAAAGCTTACAGTACTTGCTCATGCCAACAGAGTCATTTTATTCATCTGTTACCGTTTTGGTTGTTTTCCTGTCTACTGACTTTTAATAATTGAGATTGTATATTGTGCCCACTCCTTTCTCTGCAAACATTGACCCTTAGCTGTGGTGGCACTAGCCATGTGGAACTGTCTGCCCTCTTCTCTTCACATCACTGGAAACCTAATTCACTGCTTGCTAAAGTACAAAACTCCCATTTAGCTCAGTGGGAGTTTAAAGAAAGATGAGTGGTAGATTGAACACTCATGATGGCCTACCCAGTTTTGAAATGTGGCCAAAATATTGCCACTCTTGTGAAAAGGGATCTGTTTTCCACATTAGGAATGAGCATATATTTAATGTAAATATCAAAACAACAATACGTGTTGAACAAACAAATTCATCTTAGTCATTTAAAAACATATTTATCCAGGTCGCATTTCTCTGAGAAATAATACTTTTTCCACTTAAGCAAGAGTCGCATTGCTTCCATGCTGTGAATGAGACAGTTGAAGAAGTAGTTTCATAAAATCACTACATCATTACGTTAAATACTATAAATCACGTGTCAAATGTGCCACCATTGAGATTTATCAATCACCACTATTTTGTCTTTTTTTTAAACTCAAAAAACAAGGACTCTTTTAAGTATTCTTAGGTAATAAGAGTCTATTCCTATGTTGACAATACAACTAGGTCTTTCAAGAACCCCAGGATAATCAATATAGTCAAAGACTCAAGGGGAGAGGCGAAGAAATGTGAGTTTCCAAGAGTATATAGACTATATCTTAAAGGATATTTAGAATTCATAACGTCTTTACCAAATCAGTCCCTATTTAACAAAAAATATTTTATTAGTTATGAATTATTTGAAACAAACTAATTTCATCAGTTTTACTTCACAATTGTGTCTGGTTATCTCATTTTCTTTCTCTCTCTCTCTTCCCAAACTCTCTCTCTCATTCTCGCTTTTGCTCTCATTGTCTCTATCAGGACAGACTCTAGGATGTGAAGGCCCTGGACAACTTTTTCTAAGATGCCTTTCTATATCCATAAGGCCCATAGAGGTATAGTAATTTATCAATTAAAGTTTGACAGTCTCTGGAGTATTACTGGTCTATATTGATGTCACAGTACATGTTTAAAAAGATGACTGACCCAGGCATTGCTTGAGGTTCAGAAGTTCAATATCATTGGAATTTTATTTTCTCCTACTTCTATCTATTTTGACTCTTTTCTCAGTCATTTCTGGACTAGCAACCCTACTGTTGAAAAATCTACAATAAGACAATATGATCATCTCTGGGCTAGGGTTCCCAAATAATTCTCCATAGAGAGATTCATCCTGACAACATTGGGCATCAGTCCTGCTGCATGCAATTACCCCAACCTTGGAGACAAAATAAAATAATAATAATAGTAATAGTGATAATACTATGCTGTGTGTTCAGACCCAAGTATATTTGTATTTGTGGAGTAAAGGTATCGATACTCCATGAACCACACTAATGGACTGAAAATAAAAAAAAAAATAATGGTTCTCAAGGAGAAAATGAATTTTAATATTCAGAAAACTTGGATTGGTACTCAGCATTTTATATTAATAAACAGTCGTTCTAAAATCTTAAAATATGCTGTAAACAATGTTAGTAATATACATGAAGTTGAGGATTAGTACGAACAGTGTAAAGAGATCTTCTAAGTTCTTATTATTTCTTTGGTAGGTGATATTAAAAGCTCCTACATTATTTACTGATTCAGCTCTAAAACTTCCTTTAGCAGAAGTGAATTGCAGAGAAAGGAGAGAAACAACTTTACTTGGTATCTAAGCTTTTATAGATTAGCTCTATAATGTCTTTATAAAACTTGAAGAAAACTCCTGAAGCAATTCTCTGTGTTGTTCAAGAGGTCGTCAGGACTATGGTGCAGGACAAAAATAGCATTGCCACATATCAAGATTTTGTTATAATAGCAACATGTTGCCGATACATTACTTGATAACCAATTTGCTGTTAGAATGAAAAATGAGATATTCTAATAAATCAAGTATTTCAGGGATAGAAAATTATCATATTATTCTATTTCAATTTTTATCAAATAGCTAGAATATAATAAAATATACCTAACAAGAGAAATACAGCTAGCATTGGTCTGATAAATTACATTGAAGTTTTTGATAAAAGCTGGATATTATTTCCAGTAAACTATTGATTGCTACTTGCATCTATGTGTTACCTCTCCATCTCACTACTCCATATACCTCTTGAAAAGTCTCTTAGTAGTTTCAAGATGTTTACAGATAGAAAAATACTACTTTAATGTGTTTGTTTTTATTTTTGAATGTGTTTTTTGCAATCAGTAAGAAAAACCTCGCAAAGTGTATTTTTAAAAGAATACAGTGACTCTAAAGGTACATCCAAAATTTACTGAATGTTGAAGTCATTATCGCAAAGTTCAATTTTCTCCACACTAGAGTAATATAGAGATGCCCGTTAATAGAAAATGCTTTATGAAAAAATGTAAATAAAGTCATTTAATCTTATTAAAATGGCACACCATTTTCTTTAATTGTGTATGTAACAGTATTTTTCCTTAATCTCCTGAATTTCATAGTATAATATGAAATATTGTTAAGCAGCCAACATAGGTCTTTAAATTATTCCACATAAAATAAGCAAACTAAAATATTCCCAAAGGAAACACAGTAATATAATAGTTTCCAATAAGAAAAAGGTAAGTCTTTAAACCTCTTCTTCCTCTAATGTCTTTCCCTACATTATATACGTACATTCCACACTTGTAGCATAATTTTAACTTGCTGCATGGTATGACTTGCTACACAAGACAGTTGAAACCAGTTCAAGCATTCCATCCAACTAATGTTTAAAGTTTTTGAATGGATATAGAAATTGACTCTCCAAGTCTTAAAATGTGAGACTTATATTTGCCTAATCCGAGTTCCTTCCTCAAGAAATCAACTGCCAGGCAAGAAACTGTAAATCACCAATCACCAAATTCAGACAATAAGCCGCCAGAACCCTCATTCATCTTGATTTGATTATCATATTTTTTTTATTTTTTATTTTTTTATTATAAAGATGTGGGGTACAATGCAAGGTTAGATATACAAACATTGATCATGCAGGTACAGTTGTTGATGAGGTATGCTACTTCCTCCCCTAGCAGTTTTGCTTATCCTATTTTTAAATCCTGTTTCCCAACTCCTCTTCCTTACCCTTCCCTAATTTCTGTTTTCCACATGTAGCTACTTTCTTGCCCTGCTGTTTAAATGCCTGCCTTTATTCAGGAAAGGGAGACAGATTTGAGACTAACCTCCTGTCCTTTTTGACTGACATCTGAATAAATAAAACTTTTTTAGTGGCAGTACTCATTGTCTCAGTGATTGGTTTTATGTGCAGTAAGCCATGGAACCTAGAGTGAAATCTTGGGATTTTGTAAAAACAGTAAGGATATATTTGTGTAAATATTTTTGAATTTCTCAATTTATATATATTTGGCTAAATATGTTTCAATTTTGAAGGAACTACAATATATTGTCTCTGATTTGGCTCATCAGTCATTTCTTCTTTTTCATGAGAAACAACTTAGCTTTTTCATCCACAAGAATTGCATGCCCTCACCACAAAGCACCATATGGTCATCTTTAAATGGTACACTTGGCTGTGGTAGCCTTGAGTTTCTCCCATTTTATACCAGAGTTTGATCATTTGCATTATTTTCATAAACTCTTTCATCTTCATTCTTTTCAAATTACAGATTAAATTGTACACGTATTATCAAGTAATTCTTTTCAAATTACAGATTCAGTTGTACAAGTAAATTTATGCATATGATCATTTTATGCCATAATTTTCAAAAGTGATTTATTTCAAATAAAGAAAAATTACTTTGTGAGAATATTTTAAGAATATTCTCTAAGGCAAATTGGCAAACAATATTTATAAAAGGTGAGATCATCAGTGTCACAGTTATTTGCATTTGCCATAATAGTGCAAAAACAGTTGTAGACAATAGACAGATAAGTGTGAGTGTATTTCAATATAACCTTATATATGGAGACTGAAATTTGAATTTCATATATTATCACAAAGTATTATTCTACTTTTGACTGTTTTCAAGCATTTAACATTGTTAGCTTGTGGGTCATATAAAAAATATGTGAACCAGATGTAGCAAACAAGCTGTGGTTGACCATCCTTGCATTAAGAGAAGAGAAATTATGCATACTTAATTTTCAAAAGTTTTAAACCATGTAAAATAAAAACTTTAAATTTTACAGGATAATATAAAATTAAAAATAAAGTCTCTCTTCTCATCATCTTTGAAGTATATGGCACCATTTTATTTTGTATTATTAAAATTTAATCAAAATATGTGTCCACTTATTATTTTAAAAACCATAGTACAAATGTATTATAATCAAAAGCAGGAAATCAAACATCAATATCTCATCACCAGATCTCCTTTTTATTCAGTTGAAGCATTATCACTTTTGTACTTCAGAATATCATCTGAATATGTCAAAATAATATAACTAAATTATTCCTTGTGTTATCAACATTTCTACTCTCTATATCCAACCTCTCAATAAAAGTATAATCTTTTCATTTATTTCATTAAATCACTTTTCAAACTTTAAGTGATATTTTAAATTTTTTATTTCATATTGTATCAAATATAAACAAATCTTTCTTCATGGCCAGCATGTTTTTACTAGTAATACATGCTCTATTATAGAAATTAAAAAGGTAAAGTACCAAAGTAGGATTTGTGATTGTTTTTTGTTTACTACTGCCAAATTGCTAAGTTAGTAATTGTTTTAATATTTATTATTTCTGCTAAGATTATAATATAAAAGAATCAAGTAAAAAATATCATAGTTAATAAACCATATATCAGGGTTTTGTTTCTGTGCAGTTTTTCATTTCCCAGGTTGCTATGTAACATAAATCCTTTTTAGCGGCAGCAGATGGGCCTGGGCTTTTGGTGTGCCATGTATATGCTGCAAATATAAATATATGACTTAACTCTAGCATATGATTGAATTGGGGTCTACAGTAGGCATCCTGAAATCAACCTAGGCTCTGTTGTTTCAATACAGATGTTTTGCTGCCTATGATTGCAGCACAGTCACAGCCTTAGAATTGTTCTAATATTCTATCACTTGTTTAGGCTACTGCTTCACAAACTCCATTTCATCTTTTATTAATTTATGTTCTTGATTTGTTAAAATGCATCTCGTGGGAGTTCCAGTAAGATGACAATGGCATAGGTGGAATTGTGAGATTCTCTGAACATGAGTTCCCAAAAAGACTCTTACTTTTCTTCCCTCACCCCTCTGCCCACCACCAGCTGCACCGGTCCTAGGCCTGGGGACCCTCAGTCCCACACAGGGCCAGACATTGTGGTCTCCCACTGCTGCTGCTCCACTATACGCAACTGCCATCCACGTGGGAGTCTCAGGTCTCAGCTCTCTCCCTGGTTACATCGTCTCACCCAGCACCAAGCACCAAGCCACCAGTCACCTAGGGAGGCTCTCAGCACCTGCCCCTCAGAGATACCAGTTCCATTTCTGGCTGAAGTACCCTGTGAGGGGCCCAAAGACACTCTCGCTGCACACAGCCTGCCCATTGGAGCTTTGGAGCTCTGGAGTTCTGGGCCCACCCTGGCTGAGGCACCCAGCGAGAGACCCCATGCTTGTGTAAGGGAATAGCATATCTTTTTTTTTTTTTTTTGAGTTGGAGTCTCACTCTGTCACCCAGACTGGAGTGCAGTGGTCGCTCCCAGCTACCGCAGCCTCGATCTGCTGGGCTCCAGTGATCATTCCACTACAGCCTTCCAAGTAACTGGAATTACAGGTTTGCACTACCATGCCAGGCTGATTTTTTTATTTATTGTAGAGACGAGGTCTTGCTGCCCAGGTGGGTCTTGAACCCATGGGCTCAGGCAATCCACTCACTTCAGCCTCCCAAATGCGCAGAATTACAGGCTGAGCCACCAAGCCAGCGGTAACAGCATATCTTATGGAGGTGCTGATCAGAGGCTCTCAGCTCCAGAGGAGGGAACTCCCAACTCCCTCCTCCACCCCAGCCTGCTGGTGACACCTTGGATCCAGTGTTCAGCTGTGCAGCTGATCCCTGGCACCTCGCAGGCCACCATAGCTCATCATAGTGAATCACCCAGGGACCCAGACAAATGGAGAGAAAAGATTTGCAAAAAAGGAGCTGCCACTGTGGCCATTCTCCAGGCAAAGATTTGCATCACCCCACCCACCTACAAGCACCCTCCACCTCGGTTCCTAAGGTAACTTCACTAAACAGGAGACAACCCCCCCTCACTGAATCAGACACAGGCAACTAAGCGTCGCAGACCTCCCAGGCAGCAGGCTAAAAGAACAAACCCTAGGTGCAAGTAAATCTAGCTGCCTGCAATGAAAGCAAAGAGGAGAGGCTGGAGATCAGAGTTGAAGAGACTTTAGACACTCAGAAAAGATTCCAGAGCTCATCTGATTTCTTATTTTGACTTTTGATTTTATTATTTTGACTGTTTTGCTCACTTTTGTTTGCTTTTTGACTTACACTTTTGACTTACACTTTTGTTTGCTTTTTGACTTTTGTTTGTGTTAGGGAAATCTCATCAAAAGTCACAATTTTATTGGTATGTCTTTGTGTAGCTGCCAGTATTCTTTAGGGAATTTTGCTTGAGTGTTTTTTTCATTTCTCCCCAGACTTGTGTCCCTTTTTCACCTGTTAGTTGGTAAGTATGTCTGTTTTCCTTCTCACTCTTCTGTTTCTAACTTCCTACTGACCCCCCCTCCTCCATTATTTTCCTCTTTTGTACATCCTTTTGTTCCAGGGTCAAACCTATATCCCGCTGCACAGACAGATTGTAAGGCAGTGGGAAATAGGTTCCAGTGTGCTCATATACCTTTTCGTGGATGCTGGAATCAACATATAGATTCTGAATCACAGCTTCCCCCTCAATTAAACCACAAAACTGCAAAAAGTACAGCCTGCAGCCCACACTCCAACCTAAAAAGTGAACAAAGCCAGAGGACCCTCATAAGGAAGAACAGGAGATTGCACAAGCAAAGCAAAAGCAACCCCACCTTCCCTGAAAAACAGAATTAAAGAAGGGGAGGGAAAGGAGGAGAGAGAGAAAAATGTACACAAATGATAAAAAACAAAAGAAGAATATGGTCTCTCCCAGACCCCTGGGAAGGCAGACACTGAGAAAACTGACTTCAGAATGCAAACAATGAAGAGCCCCCAGAATGACTGGTCTCAAACTGCAAACCTAGATATCAAGACATTAATGGAGAGATTAAAAAGAATTGAGGAGAGAGAAGACACTAGGAAGGAGCTGATATCTGAAATAACAATAATAAAGAATACTGTGAATGAAATAAATAACAAACTGATAAGTATGGAAAGCAGAATTATCCAAGCAGAAGAAAGAATCTTAGAGCTGAAGGACCAAAATATAGAACTAACCCAAACTGTTAAAAACACAGAAAACAAGCTTAAAAAGACAGAACAAAACCTTCAAGAGATGAGCAATTACTTCAAGAGACCGAACCTAAGAGTAATTGGCCTTCCTGAGGCAAAAAGTGAGACAGAGACCACACTGGAACAAACTTTCCATGAGATTATTCAAGAAAACTTCCCTTATCTCATCAGTGATGCAAAAATTCAAACACAAGAGATTCAGAGGACCCCTGCAAGACAACAAATGAGAAGACCAACTCCCACACACATAATAATTTGCCTAAACAAAGCAGGTATAAAAGAAAAAATTCCTAAAGGCAGCAAGAGAAAAAAGCCAGATCACCTACCATATGACCCTGCAATCCCCCTACTGGAAATATGCCCTGAAGAACTCAAATCACTCTATAAAAAAGATACCTGCACATATATGTTTATTGCAGCATTGTTCGCAATAGCAAGAACCTGGAAGCAATCATGCTGTCCATCCAAAGAGGACTGGATTTAAAAAATGTGGTATGTAAACATGATAGAATACTACGCAGCCTTAAAAAAAGAACAAAATCATGAATTTTGCAGCAACCTGGATGGAATTAGAGTTTATAATACTGAGTGATCTCTCACAGAAAAAAAGAACTGAGTATCACATGTTCTCACTCATAAGTGGATCTTGTACAACTACTGTATTGCTATAAGAAAAGGATTGAAAGTGGTAGGAAAGTGCAGGGAGCGAGTGGGGAGGTGAGATTGGCAGTAGTCAATATCTGCTTGGGGAAGGGGGGGACACACCTTATGGATAAGAATACCTGCACGATGAATATTTGTACCCCACAATTTTAAATAAAAATTAAAAGAGAGAGAGAAACAGAAATGTTATGTTTATTATAGTTGCTATTTTCGTTTTCTAAGAGCATCTTTTGATTCTGTGTTGTTTTTATTTTTTGTGGAAAGTTGCATCTGTTCTTAAACTGATGCAAACCTTTTCTTTGGCATTCTGAAGACATAGATTTGTTTAAAAAGGTTTTTTATTATTGAAATAACTGTATTTCCTCTGAAATATTTTATTCCACATTTTCATAGATTTTCATGTTATGAATATTTTCTCTCATAATTTTTTATCTTTAATTATATCTTTATATTTAAAAAGAGAGTAGTAAGTGAGTGGAGGAGTAACCCTGGTGGAAGGAGAGTAGGTGCAGGTGAAGATGGATGCAACCAAGGCTGCGAACTACATCATGTAGGTTTCCTATGGTCAGGCAGAAAGAATCCAAAAGCCCAATACTGAGGACATGACATCCAAAGATGACTGCTTTGACTCCAATGCCCATTTTTGCATCCACTAGGAAAAACTGAGGAATGAGATATGCACCGTCACATAAAGCAACTCTGTGTTTCACAACCAGCAATTCTTCAAGGAAAAGGTGGTACTGAATGTGGAGTTTGGTATAGAAATGCTCTGCGTGGTCACTGCCAAGGCTGGGGTTCACAAAGTCATCAGGAGCCAATGTTCAAGTATGTTTTTGGGGTGAAGATCATCAAAGCCCACAAATTAGACCACTTGATGACCATCATAAAGGGCTCGGTGGAAGAAGTGGAGCTCCCATTGGAGAAGGTGGACATTATCAACAGTGAACAGAAAGGTTACTGCCTCTTCTACAAGTTCATGCTCAACACTGTGCTGTATGCCCAGGACAAGTGGCTGGCACCCAATGGCCTCATCTTCCTCGACTGAGCCACACTACACTTGACAGCCATCAAGAACCAGCAGCACAAAGACTTCAAGATCCACTGGTGGGAGAATGTGAATGATTTTGACATGTTTTGCACCAAAGATGTAGTCATCAAGGAGCGTCTGGTGGATGGTGGTGGACCCCTTGCAATTGCTTGCCACACCTGCCTTATACAAAAAGTGGAATTCCAGGTGGGGCACCTGACCTTCACCTTCCTCTTCTGACTGCAAATGAAGCTGAACAACTATGTGCATGCCCCAGTGGCCTACTTCAACAATGATACCACCTGCTGCCACAAGAAGACCAGCTTCTCCACCCACCTTGAGTCCCTGTAGATGCACTGGATGTACACAATGTTCTACATGAAGGATTACCTGATGGTGAAGACAGGCAAGATCATCTTCAGTACCATAGGCATGCAGACCAAAGTCAAGAACAGCTGGCACCTGGACTTCACCATCAACCTGAACTTCACAGCTAGCTGTGCGAGCTGTCCTGCTCCATGGACTACTGAATGTGCTGAGGCGGCCCTGACTCTCCTGCTCTAGCAAGTCTGGCCCTGCAAGGGCCCAGGGGCTGTGCATTCTTTAGGTGGTTTGGGGGCTCCCTCTTCCTCTCCCTTACTCCCTCATAAAGGGACTGGACTGGGGGGATGGGAAGGGCACCTAGAGACTGGTTTTCATAACTTGTGTTTTATATGGCTGCATTTACACCAATAAATCCTCAGCTGAGGGAAGAGAGAGAGAGAAAGAAAGAGAGAGTACTAAAGTAAACAGAAATACTTTGCTTTGCTTTGCATACAGTCAACTTGTTGGGTTTATTGGATAATTAATGCTGCAACATCGTGTACTTTAATGGATTATTTTCCAGATTATGGTAGATGGAAACCTTTTCTCTTGGGCGCTTTTCTTTCGCCTCATAAGAATTATCTAAGGACTTAGAAAAGTGCTACTTCAGTGCCTACATTCTGATAATGTGGAGAAGTCTAATATGTATATTTATATATAGAGAGAGAGGATTTTTATACTGATGTTTAATTTGCATGCAATAAAGTGTTTGCATTTCAATCCCATATCTCAAATAATTTTATGTTTCTTTACAATTATATAGCTACTATATAGATTAGGATTGAGAACATTTTAGTGCCCATAAGGCTGTCTCTCGTCATCTTCTATATAATATGTCACTGACTAACCACTTCTCTGACCTCTATGGCCATAGATCAGTTTGTCCTATGTCTGGATGTAATTTAAATACAGTTATACAGTATTTGATCTTTTTTTTTGCCAGTCTTCTCTAATTTAATGCTATTTATGTGAAATTCATCCATGCTGTTGTGTTATCAATGGTTCTTTCTTTTCAATGACGTTGTATGAATGTACTAAGACACATTTAGTTATTTTTCTGTTGATAGACAATGAGTAGTTTCCAGGTTGAGCTTGCATGAATAAAACTGTTGTAAACATTTGTTGCATTTTTTTGTGTTTGTTTTTGGTGAACATATAGTTTATGTCCTTTGACTATATAGCTAAGGTAAAAATTTTGTGGTCACAGTGTAAGTATATGGCTTATTAGATTCTGCTAAAGAGTGTTCCAGAGTAGTTGTAACAATTTACATCCTCAATAAATATACAAAAGTTTCAATAGCTTCAGTAGTTCTTGGTTGATCAAATTTTAGTATGAAACAAACTCTTTTGTCTAATGGTAGTTTTAGGTTTTATATGCCTGGTATATTTCAGTTTTCCATAACTCATACAGTCCAGTTTTATTCCTTAAGAAGATTTACTTCTAGGGTAGGCTGTAGCCTGAGAAAATCTAAGGCATGCTTTCTGGGGTTTTGATTAAAATTGTGAGGTGTTTATAAAGACCCTTCTTGTTGAAATAAATTTTAAAATACCTTCAAGAACAGACAGGTATATATTGGATTGGAAGGTTCAATATTTTCAAGATGCCAATTTTTCTTCAATTATTCTATAGTTTCAATATGGTCTCAAATATCATCCCAGAGTCCCTTTTCTACTTGTTGGAATTTTAAAGTTGATTAAAAAATTTACTCCGAAAATAAAGGAACTTTAGGATATCTAAATTCATCTTGAAAAAGAAAAAAATAGTATATAAGACTCACTGTCTTACTTTAAAGTGTATTAAAAAACTAAGTTGGTCAAGATAATGTGAGAGTGGAAAGAAAACAGACAAGTAGATTAATGAGAGCCCAGAACAGGAGCATAGAAATTTACTTATATGCTCATGTGGTATTTGCCAAAGGTGCTAAAACAACCTGAGTTAAAAACATAGCATACTTAATAGAAGATATGGTGAAATATTTTTAAGAGTTTGTATTAGGTAAATCTTTTGTATACATGCCACAGAAAGCAATAATTATAAGAAAAATATGTGATAAATGGAACTGAGCAAAACTGAAAATTTCTATCCATCAGAAGGCACAGTTAGACACAGAAAATAAACAGTTAAATTACAGATTCAGAAAAATATGCATATAATATATGTTTGATAAATTAATGGTATGAAAGATATATTAAAAATCCATGCAAGTCAGTTATAAAAGATTTGAAAATGCAATTAAAAATGAGCAGAAGTTCTGAACAAATACTTCACAAAAGAAAAAGTATAAATGACCAAAACATATTTTTAAAAAGCCACTCAATAGTATTAATCATCAAGGAAATGCACAATGAAGCCGTTTGTGTACTCACCTATGAATAAAAGGAAATGTATGTATACAAGAAAACATACACAAAACTCCTTATAGGAGCTTTATTTTAAATAGTTTCAAAGTGGAAACAGATTATTTACCAATAAAAGACTGGCTAAACAAATTGAGGCATATTCATACCATGAATTTGTATTAAAAAAATTTAAAGATTGAACGACTGGCATATGTAATAGTGTGAACAAATCTCAAAATAATTACCCCAAGTATACATACATACTCTATAATTCTATTTGAAATTCTAGGTCAGGTAAAGCTTTTCTGTGATAGAAAATAAATGAACACAGTGGTTGTCTCTAGAAGCTGGAGAGGAAGAAGAACGGAGAAACTTCTGTTTTAATGACATTATATTATATCTTGATAGGAAATGATTTTACATAAATGCATCCTTGTTAACACTAAGTCAAAATATACTTGCAACCAGTGCATTGCATTATATTAAGCCTTACATCCAAGAGGAAAAAAATTATTCTAAAAATGTATTGAATTCCAGTTAATGATATGCATGCTGACATATTTATGGAATAGTACTAATAAAAATAAGATACATTAATGCACAGTTATTATTGTGAATAGATATGGGATATATTATGTGAGCTAAAATGTTAGCAACAGGTCATTGTAACACAAATATTCATTGCAAAATTATTTCATCTTTGCTGAATTTTTTGGGGAAAATGGACTATAAGATAATGATCAAAAAATGAAAGATAACCTGCAGAAAATAAAAGCAAATCCTAGGTAGCATCTAAATTGCTCTTTAAATTTTTTTCAAAGAAAAACATGGACTCAAATATTCACTTGTTAATACAAAATATTAAGAAGAAAAACAAAAGAGCTGCCTCAGTTAAGAAAATTTCTTTGGTGATTTCCGGGATGATGGTGGCGTAGCCGGTCAGACTGCATGAGTCCCTGTGTGTGTGAGTGATTATATGGACAACTCTGCATGTTTTTCTGTGTGTAAGTGGGAGTATGAGAGACTGAGTAAGTGGGAACTTGAGAACAAGTAGCCCAGGCCCTCCTGGTGAAGTCACTGGTGCGGCAGCTGCTCTGCTTGGACTCAAGTGTTTCCTGGAGCACAGAAACTGAGTACCATCTTCTAAAATCAGCAGAGCGTTTTTCAGGAAGAACTGCTGGCATGATTGCTGACCCCAACACCACAGCTCCGGGCTGCAGGGAGTGCAGCAAGGGAGCCTGAGGCAGAGTACTGGGGAAACAGTTGGGAGAAACCACTCTGAGTCTGGATTGGGCTCCAGAGTCTTGCTCCAAAGCCTGGATCAGGTTCCAAGATCCAGATACTGTTGTAACTGTTGGAGAGGGAGCTATCAACATCACTGGTAGCAGAAGCAGCAGTCAGCAGAGAAACCATACAGACCCTTTAACACCTGGACAGAGAAGTGCTCCAAGGCAGTCCTTGCAGAACTGCAGAATTGCATCTCAAGACCAGGGCTGATCTCTTTGTGACCTCAGAGAACATTTCCCCCAGTGCACAATCCCGGTGGGTAACGGCAGATGTGGAACTCCAGGTGATTCACCCTCCACCCTGAGCCAGCTGCTGGGTGATAGATGCAGACAGTGGAACTTACTGAGAAGGCGGCTGGTGAGTGCCTAACTGACCACTGACCTGCCCCCTCCCCAGCAACAAGTGAAAGAGATCAGGAGGGCAAGGCAGAGACCGAAGACCCCATTCCCCTGCCATGAACTGGATGCCCTGGTAGCTGTGACAACACTGGGAGAGAAAGAACAGTGGTGAAATCCCAAGAGATGTTGTGTCAAGTTATTTCAGCCCCCTTCCCTCACACTGGCTTGAGAAAAATTGCAGGTGGGTGGTGGGGGGTGGTGGTGAAGATTCTAACATCTTAAGTTCCAACAGCAAATAGAGAGCCTCCAGTAATAATCTTGCAGTCACAGAACCCATTAAAAATGGGATCCCTTTATCTTAAAGAGACATACTAAAGCAGAGAACTCTTTATCAACATTTTGGTGGGGGAGTATTGGTTTGTTTGTTTGATTATCTCATTTGGTTGCTTGGTTTATTTCCTATTTTCTTTCCTCCTTTTACTTTGTTTCTCTTTGTTCTTTCTGCTTTTTTTCTTTTCTATTTTCTTTCTTCTTTTTCTCTCTCCTTCCTTCCCTTTTTTCCCTCCTTTTTCTTTCTCTTTTCTCTCTTAAACCTTTTCTGGACTCAGGAGCTATGCATACCCACTATAAGGTTATATTGTGCAGAGATGGAGAGTGAGTCCCAGCTGGCACACTCTCCAGATACCAAACATTATGACCTTCCAATAGGTTCTAAATCCTTGCAGCCCCTCTCCCATCTTCTGAAATGCTCAAAATTGTAATGAGACAGCACAATGCCCCAAACCCAGCCTTACTTCATAATTGGACAAACCCAAAGTCCTGACTCCAGGAAGCACAAAAGTTAGAGCAAATATCAGAAGTGACTACTTCTCCATTTTCCACTGATCAATGGAGTTAAAAAGAAAAATAAGAAAACTGCTACAAATGAAGAAAAACTGCCTGTAACGATCAGAGTCCCAGCGGAGAGTCAATGCTAGAAAGAACAGCTACTGGGGCACAAACAATGATCATCTCCCAGAACCACAGTACCTAGAAGGTACTCACAGAGAACAGAATGAATAAAAATCAATAAATGGAAGGACTAAAACTAATTTAAGTTGCAACAGAGCTAGACAGACTCAAGAAAGTATACTTAGAAATAACAGGGCCAGGCACAGTGGCTCAGCATGTAATCACAGCACTTTCAGAGGCTGAGACAAGAGGGTTGCCTGAGCCCAGGGATTAGGGACCAGCTTGGGCAACTTGGTGAGACTTTGCCTCTACAATAAATCAAAAAATAAGCTGGACATGGTAGAGTTTGCCTGTAGTTCTAACTACTTAGAAGGTTGAGGTTTAAGGATCATCTAAGCCCAAAAGACTGAGGCTGCGGTGGCCTTGAGCATGCCACTGCATTTTAGCCTGGGTGACAGAGTTAGATTCCACCAAAAATAAAAATAAAAATATAAAAAGAAGTAAATAAATCAATAGCAGAAATAAAGAACTCCATCCAATAAATAATTAAACTGACAATCATGGAAAGAAGAATTGACCAAGCAGAAGAAAGAATCTCAGAGCTGGATAACCAAAACATGGAATTAAGCCAATCTATTAAAAAATATAGAAAAAAAAAAACTTAAGACGAAAGAAGAAACTCTCCAGGAGATGTGTGATTTTATCAAGAAATCAAACATATCTCTTCATAGAAAGAGAAAGAGAAATAGAAAACACCCTGAAATAAACATTCCATGAGGTCATTTAAGAATACTTTCCTGTCTGGGGATGGAGAAACGCCCCTTATCAACAAGGGTGCCTGAATGAAGCATATTTGTATACCTAACCCTTAACTGTACCCCACAATATCAAAATAAAAAATATTGATATATATATGTTAAAAAAAAAGATGTGGAGTCCATGGATACGAAGGGCCAAACGTATTTTTATTGTGTGTGATTGGAAAGTCATAATTGTAAAAATTCATAAAGCAAATAAACTTCACAGGTAATGTGAGAATTCACTACAGTCCAGGAACAATAATGAATACTTTTCAAATTCAGCAAAAATTCTATGAAAATAACAGATCTTGATAAATGGTCTGCACTTCTGGTGCTCTTTATTTTTAACCTTTTAGAATATTGATATTCTTATGTGCTAAGAAAGCACTCAAAGAAAAATTTAAGCTCAAAGTATAATGTATTGTCTCGATGAAAGATAAAAAAGAACTTAAAGTGGAAAGAATTATTGGATTTTAACTTTGAATAAAAAGTGTAGTGTAAGTTATTCATAGGAGTCAAAAACCATAATGAAAACTTAGTATTTACAGTAAGGAGTAAAGTAAAATTCTGCAAATCTTCAAAGACTATAATATCAATAGATAATACCACATAGAAATAAAACCATACCGTGAAACCTCACCAATCTTGATGTACTTATTTGGAATTTGTGACAATTTTGGCAAAAGTTTTGTAAAAATTTACTTTTTCACCATTATTAATCAAATTATAGAATAAACAATATTCATAAAGATAATGTTTAAATTATTTTAGAGAACAAATTATGTTCAAATATCTTGAACATACCATACTTAGTAACAATTTACATGTGAATTATAAACATTTAATCTATGCTTTAAAGTCGTTCTCTTTAAGATCTCTGCTATTTTGTACTTGTTTGGTCTTAAAAATAAAATTGTTTATTTAAAGATATTTTATCATTCCATCTTTTAATTTTTAATAGGCTCTTTTCTACTCTAACAAGCTGTTACTTTATGTAAATACAGTGCAAAATTTTTAAAAAAGAAAGGAAAAAAGAAAATTTTCCTTATCTGTCCAGAGAGATGACTACACAAGCACAAGAGATTCAGAGAACTTCTGTAGGACATCTTATGAGAAGACCAACACCTAGACACATAGTCATTTGTCTATACAAAGTAGGTGTAAAAGGAAAAATCCTAAAGACAGCAAGGAAAAAGATCAGACTACCTACCAGGGAAGACTGATCAGAATTGCTGCAGACTTATCTGGAGAAATATTACAGGGCAGAAAGAATTGGACACCGATATTTAATGTTCTCAAAGATAAACAATTTCAATCAAGAGTTTTCTTTCCAGCCAAGATAAGTTTCATTAGTGATGGAGAATCAAAATCCTTCCCAGACATCCAATCCCTAAGAGAATATGCTGCTTTCAGACTGACTCTACAAGAGACACTGAAAAAGGTGCAATGCACAGAAGGAAAAAAAAAAAAAAAGAAAGGCCATATAATTTACATGATCACAATCACAGAAGCACAGAACATAATGTGCAAAATGAAAGCACACACCTATATAAACACAAAAGCTAAACAAAACAACCTTTTAAGAGCATTATTATAGGGTCAGACTCTCACAATTCAATCATATGCCTGAATGTGAATGGACTCAATGAACCACTGAAAAGACATAGAATGGCATATTGGATTAAAAAAAATATAAATCAGCTACTCAGTAAACTAAAAAAGGACATTTACTGTGTCGCTCTGATAGCTGGGGACTCAAATACCCCACTAACAACCATAGATAGATCATCAAGGCAAAAAAAAAAAAAATCAACAAAGAAATCCTCAACTTGCTCCATGACCCAATGGACTTAATAGATACACTCCACCCAATATCCACAAGATATACATTCTACTCATCACTACACAAACATACTCCAAGATTGACCACATCCTTGTCCATAAATCAAGCATAAACAAATTTCACAGGTTTGAAATACTGCTGTGTGAAAGGACAGACTGAAAGTGGGAGGCCATTTGTCATCTTGTTCTTAAACCCTGACACAATGATGAGAAAATAGAAGCATGCTTTTAGAGAAATGCACACTTTAGGTATAATTAACTTTACCAACTTTGTCTTTTCGGAAACAGACTTCCAGCTATCTGAGGCAACTCATAGTGGCAATCAAGCTTGCTTAGAGTAAAGGGAATTTACAAGGCTTAAGACATCATGCATTGGACAAGGACTATAAAAGTCATGAAACTTGTAATTACAAAAGTGATAATCACTCAGAGGGAGAGCAGGTGGGGATTTGATCTTTCAGTAAATTGGGTACTATCTACAGGGAAGTCAAGGATCTCCCAAAGCTACCCACTGGGAATGCCTAGGAGATAAGGGGAGGTGTACCTCCACTAGCTCTAAGGAATGTTGTTTGGGAAGGTGCAGGAGAATTAGAATCCTTGTCATGCCCTTCTCTAGGGGCTATAGTAATGTGGGCACACATTAATGGCTCTCTGTGTCACAGGATCTCCAAGACACCCACAGGTGGTCGACACAACAGTCACGACAGTCACATGCAACATCTCCAAGGGAAGGATTTAAGCCAGGACTCTGGGGGCTGCGGGGTCACACTCCCCTAGAGTGTAGGCCCACTCCCTGTCTTTGGGGGATGAACTTTTCTTAAATAAATCTTTTCTTCTCTCACCTTGGAGTGTCACAATTCTTTGCATCTACTCGGATCTCTGGGTTCCTGGCACGCACCTCTGGCTTGCCAGCCCCCACAGTGCTATGTGTCTTCCTGCATCTCTCCACCCTCACCTGGTTCATCAGTACCCTAACACCATGCACCTTCTAAGATCACAATGGAATAAAATTAAATATTACCAGCAACCAAATTCCTCCCCAAATCACAAAGACATAGACATTAAATAGTATGTTCCTGAAGGACTCCTGGGTCAACACAGAAGTCAGAACATATTAAAAGATTCCTGGGAACAAATGAAAATCGAGAAATATCTTACCAAAACCTCTGGATGCCTTGTAATCAGTACTAAGAGGGGGATTTGTATCTGCACATTCACATCAAGAAAATAGAAAGATAACACATTAGCAACCTAAAAAATTATCTCAGGAACCCAGAAAGACAAGACCACCAAAACCCTAAATTTAGCAGAAGAATCCAGATCATCAAAGCAAAATCCAAAATATGGGATATGGAAGACAAAAATATCATAGAAAGAAAACAACAAAACAAAAAGCGGTTCTTTGAAAGAATAAACAAGATTGATGGACCCCCAGCCAGACTGACCAAGAAAATAAGAGAAAAAGCACAAATAAACACAATCATAAGTGCAAAAGATCAAATCACAACTTACCTCAAAGAACTACAAAAGATTATCAGAGATTACTATGCACACCTGTATGGAAACAAACTCGATAACCTAAATGAAACAGAAAACTTTCTGACATCACACAACCATGCAAGGTTGAAGCAAAAAGACATTCAGATACTAGATAGACCAATAACAATCCAGGAAATTGACTCTGTCATGCAAAAATTACCTACAAAAAAGTTCTGGACCAGAAGAATTTCTTCAAAACATACAATGAGGAGCTGTTACCAACCCTATTGAAAGTATTCCAGACAATTAAGAAAGACAAAACTCTCCCAATCACTTTATGAAGCTAACATCACACTGGTACCCAAACCAGGGTAAGATCCAACAAAGAAAGAGAAATACACGCCAATATTCTTGACTAACATAGGTGCAAAAGTCTCAACAAGATTCTAACACATCAAATCCAACAGCATATCACAAAAAATCATCCTTCACTTGAGGGATGTGTAAGTTTGAGAAATTGCTGCTGGATAAAAAAGAAATCATTTAATATGACCAAGTAGGCTTTATCCCTGAAATGCAGGGCTATGCAACATCTGCAAAACCATAAATGTAATTAAAGACATCAACAGATGTGAAAGCAAGAGCCACATGATTATATCATTAGATATGGAAAATGCTTTTTATAAAATCCAGTATCCTTTCTTGATAAAAATTTTTGAACACCTAGGCATAGAGGCACCATAACTCAAAATAGTCAAAGCCATCTATGGTAAACCCACAGTCAACAAATTGCTAAATGGTCAAAATTGGAAGCATTTCCCCTGAAAACCAGAACAAGACAAGGCTGCCCACTGTCACCCCTCCCATTCAACTTAGTGTTGGAAGTCTTAGCTAAAGCAATCAGACAAGGAAAGGAAATGAGGGACATCCAACTAGGAAAAAAGAAGGTCAAATTATCCCTCTTTGCTGATGATATGATCCTATACCTCGAAAATCCAAGAAAATCTGTCAAAAAACTCCTTGCACTGATAAAGGACTTTGACAAAGTCTCCAAGTACAAAATAAATGTGCAAAAGACAGTTGCATCCTTATACACAAACATCAAAAGGCAGAGAATCAAATAAAAATCACAATCTCTTTCACAATAGCCCCAAAGTAAATGAAACACCTTGGCATGTTCCTTACCAGAGAAGTGAAAAATCTTTACAATGAAAACTACAAAACACTACTCAAAGAAATCAAAGATGACAAAAACAAATGGAAATATTTCATGTTTATGGATTGGAAGAATCAACATTGTTAAGATGTCCATCCTTCCAAAGGCAATCTACAGGTTCAACACAATACCCATTAAATTACCAGCAACATCCTTCTCAGTCTTGGAAACAATATTACAGAAATTCATATGGAAACATAAATGATCATGAATAGCCAAAGCAATCCTTAGCAAAGGAAACAAAGTGGGAGGTGTCACACTTCCAGACTTTAAACTTTATTATAAGGCTACGATCATCAAAACAGCCAGGTATTGTTACAAGAACAGGCATATAGACCAATGGAACAGGATAGCGGTTCTGGAAGCAAAATCTCAATTTCTCAACCAACTCATCTTTAACAAAGGTTCAACAACAACCATGTGCGTGAGGAGAACCTATTTAGTGAGTGGTCCTGGGAAAACTGGATGATGACATGCAATCAAATTAAACAAGACTCCTACCTATCATCATACACAAAAACAACTCCAAATGAACCAAAGACCTAAATGCAAAATCCCAAACTTTAAGAATCTTAGAAAATACAGGAGACATCCCTATGGAAATTGGAATAGGAAACCAATTTCTGATCAAAAGCCCATGACATAAAAGATAAGATAGACAAGTGGGACCTCATTAAACTGAAAAGCTTCTGCAAAGCAAAAGAAAGCATCAACTGATTGGGAAGACAGCACCCAAAATAGGGGAAAAAAATTGTCAACTGTATATCTGACAAAAGTCTAACATCCAGGATCTACAAAGAACTCCAACATGCCAAAAGAATAAAAGCAAAGTCCCATTAAAAAGGGGAAAAAAGACATAAATAGACACTTATCAAAAGAAGACACACAAGCAGCCTAAAGACACATGAAAAATGTTCAGCCTCATTAGTCATCAGAAAAATGCAAATCAAAACCACATTGATTCCACTAAATCCAGTAAGAATGACCATCATTAATAAAACAAAAACACTAGATGGTTGTGAGGATGTGGAGAACAGGGAATGTTTCTACACCCTTAGTTGGAAGGTAAACTTGTCCAACCTCAATGGAAAAAAAAAGTGTGGTAATTCCTAAAATAAATTGATCTTTCCTATGACCCAGCAATTACATTTTTGGGAATATGCTTGGAGGAGCTTAAATCACTCTACAAAAAAGATATCTGCACACGCATGTTTATTGCATTCCTAGTCACAATAGCAAAAACAAGGAACCAACCATGCTGCCCATCAAAATTGGATTGGATTAAAAAAAGTGGTACATATACATGATGAACTATTACACAGCCATAAAGTAGAACAAAATTATCGACTTTCCAGCAACTTGGATGGATTTGGAGTCTATAATACCCTGTGATCTATCACAGAAACAAAGAACTGAGTACCACTTGCTCTCACTCATAAGTGGACCCTGAACTTTTACCATAATACTGTAAGAAAGTGATTGGCAGTAGTAGGGGGAGACACATAACATCAAAAAGGGTATCTTATCTCAAACCAGCGAAGTGGAGACCAATTGAGAGTTCCAAATGTTACCTGTATGATGACCACATGTTTGCCTAATACTGAATTATACTCCAAATCTTTAAATAATAAAATAAAATAATAAAAATAAATAAATAAAATATTCCAATAAAAAATAGAATTTCTTTTTATAAATATGAACTTTAACAAGGTTTCCCAAACAGCTAAAAAAGAAAAAAAAAAACAACAGTAATTTGAAGTCCTGCCACAAAATGTAGATTCAAATGACAAAAAATATAAATTTCTAAAAAACTATTTTTAATTCATTCAAAAATTGAGTGATTTATCTGTAAACCATACCTTATTCTAGAAAATAAAGCATAAAAAGATGAACAAAATATAAACAAGTTTTGCAGTATTTTGAACTTTGGTGAAAATTAGAGAATCCATTGATATCGAGATGCTCAGCTTGGTGTAGAAAATTTAAACGTCTCTTGTGACTTGGCTGAGAACATAATTTCGAGAGACTTCTAGAGTACTACATATGAGAGAATTAATCTGTAGTGCAAGGTTGAATGTAATCTAGCTTCAAAGTATTTTAAGGTATTATTTTTGTATACATTCACTAGCATTAAACACTTGGCCAACTTTTCAAAACCTATCTTACATTAGCACATATCACATAGTTACTAGAGTTTTAGCTGCCAAAATTATGACACAGACATGAAGTTCTATTGTATTGCACTACTTTCAAAACCAATCATAGACTATTCTTCCTCTGCCAGAACAGAAGTTCAGAAAGCATATTTATATGTGTAACAAATGAGGTTTAAAATTTCTCAATGCATCAAAAACAAAATAAGAAAGGTTGCTGATTATGAGCATATCATAATGGCATACTAAGAAAGGAGGGTGATTACAAAAGAAGTTGACAATCCAGAAGCCACATCATTGTGACTCTAACCTGTAGTACATGCAAATTCAGAAATTTTACTATTTTAAAATAAACTTCAGAATATTTCCCTATGCAAAAACCTTGACTTGCTTTCACAGTACAAATACTTTAAAAGCCCAATATAGTATAATAAAAAAAAGTTCAAAAAAATTTTAGTCCAACAAATTAAGAATGTAGTCTAAGAATATTTTGCAGGAGATCAATATGGCCAACAAAATTTCAGAAGAAAATTGTATACTATGAATAAAACAAAAATAAGTATGATAAC
Source organism: Carlito syrichta (assembly GCF_000164805.1). Lineage (NCBI taxonomy): Eukaryota > Metazoa > Chordata > Mammalia > Primates > Tarsiidae > Carlito > Carlito syrichta. Next base: position 134,576 of record NW_007245861.1, on the reverse strand, counting down.
AATTTCAAAATTTAAAAGAATATAAAATCTCAATGATAAAAATCGCATTTTAAAAGTAAATATAGGTAGATAAGCATATTATTTCTGTTGCTGAGGAAAAGAAAGCACAAAAAGTTTGATTACTCTAAATAGAAACCTGGATTTTGTTTCACAGACAATAAAGATCCAAGATATAACAGGGATCAATGTATATAGAACTTGAATTTTTAAATCATTAATATAACGTAAAGAATGTAAAAAATTAACAAAATAGGCCCCCCCGCTCCCCCACGCCCTGCTCCCACCACCTCCCGGCAGTCCCTGGCCAGCAGACCCAGCCTCCTAAGGGGGCCAGATTTTGGTGTGGGGAAGGAATGTATTAGTGCTGAAATGCACTAAATAGGAGCGTGAACTGAAGATGGCGATGGCATAGATGGATCTGTGAGACTCTCTGAATGTGAGTTCCCAAAAAGACTCTTACTTTTCTTCCTGCACCCCCCTGCCCACCGCCAGCCACACTGGTACGAGACCTGGGAAACTTTGGTCCCATACAGGGCCAGATATTGTGGCCCAACCATGACTGCTCCACTATATGTGATTCTGGCTGGCTGGGGAATCTGGAATTCAGAATCGCAGCTCCCTCCCTGACTGTATCGTCACAACCAGCACCCAGCACCAACCTGCTGGTCACCCAGGGAGGCTTTGGGCGCCCACCTCTCAGAGATACCAGTCCCATTTCTGGCTGAAGTGCCCTGTGAGGGACCCAGAACCACCACCTGTCCTCTACAGCTTTGGAGATCTGAAGCCCCAGGCCCACCCTGGCTGAGGCACTCAACGTGTGACCACAAGCCTGTGTAAGGGAGCAGATCCCCAAGCTGGTGCAAGGTGCCAGTCAGAGACTTCCAGCTCCAGAGGAGGGAATGCCCTACCCTATCCACCCCAGCCTACTGGTGGCACCCTGGATCCAGCGCCCAGTTGTGCAGCTGGTCCTGCCTAGAGACCCATAGGAGCATCCATAAGAGTGAAAGTAAAACTACCAACTCTGCTATTTTCAAGGCATATTTATATCGTATCGCCCCGCCCACCTATCAGAGCCTCCACCTCGGTTCCCACACTGATGTCATTAAACAGGAGACAAAGGCCCTCCCCTACACTGAATAGAGACCAGTGTCACAGAGCTCCCAGGCAGCAGGTTAGCTGCCTGCAACCAAAACAGAGAGGAGAGGCTGGAGATTAAATCTCAAGAGATTTTATCCACTAAGGGGCGAGAGATAAAAATCTACACAAATGAAGAAAAACCAAAAGAAGAATATGGGCCTCTCCCAGACTCCTGGGAGGGCAGACACTGAGTAAACTGACTTTGGAATGCAAACAATAAAGAGCCCTCAGAATGACTGGTCTCAAGCTACAAACTTAGATATCAAGACATTAATGGAGAGATTAAAAAGAATTGAGGAGACTCAAGAAGAAACTAGAAAGGAGTTGATATCTAAGATAGCAGTAATAAAGAATAAAGAATGAAATAAATAACAAACTGATAAGCACGGAAAGGAGAATTACCCAAGCAGAAGAAAGAATCTCAGAGCTTGAGGACCAAAATATAGAACTAAACCAAACTCTCAAAAACACAGAAAACAAACTCAAAAAGACAGAAAAAACCTTGAAGAGATGAGCGATTACTTCAGGAGACAGAACCTAAGACTAATTGGACTTCCTGAGGCAGAAAGAGAGACAGATACCACACTGGAACAAGCCTTCCATGAGATCATTCAAGAAAACTTCCCTTATCTAATCAATGATGCAAAAACTCAAACACAAGAGATTCAGAAAACCCCTGCAAGACAATAAATGAGAAAACCAACTCCTAGACACATAACAATTCGCCTACATAAAGTAGGCATAAAAGAAAAAATCCTAAAGGCAGCAAGAGAAAAAAGCCAGATCACCTACCAGGGAAAAGCAATTAGAATAGCAGCAGATTTGTCTACAGAAACCCTGCAGGCTGGGAGAGCTTGGAGCCCTATCTTCAAAGTCCTAAAAGATAAACAATTTCAGCCAAGAATAACCTACCTGGCCAGATTAAGCTTCATCAGAGAGGGAGAATTAAAATCTTTCCCAGATATCCAATCCCTAAGAACTTACACTGCCACCAAACCACCTCTACATGAAACACTGAAGAAAGTACTAAACAGGCCAGGCTCGGTGGCTCAGCCTGTAATCCTGCGCCTTTGGGAGGCTGAGGTGAGTGGATTGACTGAGCCTGCGAGTTCAAGACCTGCCTGGGCAGTGAGACCTCATCTCTACAATAAATCAAAAAATCAGCCGGGTGTGGTGGCACATGCCTGTGTTTCCGGCTCCTTGGAAAGCTGAGGCAGAAGGATCACTGGAGCCCAGCAGGTTGAGGCTGCAGTGGCCGGGAGCGGCCACTGCACTCCAGTCTGGGTGACAGAGTGAGACTCCAACTCAAAAAAAAAAAAAAGAAAGTACTAAACACAGAAGAAAAGGGGGAAAAAAGAGCAACGTTCTTCACAAGAGTACAAGAAAAAGAATAAAATACACATGAACCAACCCCCAAAATGAAAGAAAGACAATAAACCAAATGGAAGAACAACTCTATAAGAACTCTATGATAGGGACAAACTCTCACATTTCAATAATTAGCCTGATTGTGAATGGACTAAATGAACCACTGAAAAGACATAGAATGGCAAAATGGATAAAATATCACCAGGCAACAATATACTGCCTTCAAGAGACCCATCTCACTTTAAGGACATGCACAAACTCAAAGTAAGAGGACGAGAAACAAATTTTCAAGCAAATGGAACACAAAAGAAAGGAGGAGTCGCAATCCTAATTTCAGACAAAATACCATTTAAGCTATCAAAAATTAAAAAAGATACGAAGGGCCACTACATAATGATAAAATGTTCACTCCATCAACAAGAAATATCTATCCTAAACATATATGCACCTAACATAGGTGCACCAACTTTTATAAAGCAACTCCTAGGAAAACTAAAGAAAGATATTTGTTGGGAGCCAGCCTTGGAGGTCCACCTGATTGACAGGGTCCTGGTGGGCTGAAAACCCCAGGCCGCAGGGTGAGCCCGAGAAGCTGAGGCCCTTCTGTCTTCCACCTTTGCTGTTTGATACCACCGAAGAATTCTGTGCAGTCATGGAAGAAGATGGCATGTTTATGCGAAGAATCACAGCTAACCTGGAAATGTCATGGTTTATTTTTCCATTTTCCCACTATGCCACTTGACCTTTTCTAACATATGCAAAGGTTAAACTCTGAAGCACATCAAGAATGCTTTCTTTCACTTGGTTATAAGTTACTAGATATTGCTGAAGTAAAAAATGATATAAGTATATCCACTCCTTATTTGATTTAGAATTATGTAGTTTAGTGTTTAGACATAAGGTTTTTTAGAAGCACAAGTTTATAGTTCATCATGAATTCATTATAAGTTCTAACACTTATCAAGGAGTTATGTAAGTGATTTATAACACTGTTTTCACTGACTTAGGATGAAGATTAATGTTAAGGTTTTTACTTAATTCAATAGTTAAAACTCTAAGTTAACATTTATAGAGTGGGTTATCACTGAACTCATAGTATAATAATCAGACACTTTTATGACAGATCAGCTAAAACAGAAAGCAACCTTGAAGGGCCTGGGAAACATTACTAAAAGCTTCTTTTGAGTTCTCTTTAGAAACAAGCACTGCAAGATAAGAGAAAAGTAATGAGGACATCTGGACAAGGGAGGTGATCATGGGACTCTGAAGAACATAAAAGCCTAAGATGAGAAAATTCCTGACACATAAAGAAATATACACTTAAAGAAACTTTCTTGAGACATTTCAAGGACTGTAATTCGGGACATTGGACTGAAAGTATCATTGTTGACTTTATGAATAAGACTTGTTGTCTAAATGCCTATGGGAATCTTGGTTTGTTTGCTACTAAGACCACTAGATGGTAACTTTTAGAAGATATGTACGTGAAGGAATTTTCTTTGTCTTGCCCCTTCACGAATGGTATAAAAGCTCTGTGTTAACTAACATTAAATGGTCATCTGTTCAGGAAGCAGGTGTCCGAGTATATTATCTTCATCTTTTGCCTATCCATCTCTCCTTCAGGACATCTCACAACCCTTGCGAGGCAGGACCCCACAGATATTGACTCTAACACCATCATAACTGGGGACTTTAATACCCCACTCACAACCCTAGACAGATCATTGGGACAAAAAATCAGCAATGAGATCCTGAACCTCAATGTGACTCTGGACCAAATGAACTTAATTGATACCTACAGAACACTCCATCCAAAGACCAGAGAATACACATTCTACTCATCACTGCATGGAACATATTCCAAGACCGACCACATAATTGGCCATGAATCAAGCATAAGCAAATTTAAAAGGACCGAAATTCTACCATGCACCTTCTCGGACCACAGTGGAATAAAAATAAACATTAACACCAACAAGGTATCCCCCAAACTCACAAAGAAATGGACACTAAACAGTATGATGTTAAACAACTCCTAGGTCAATGTTGAAATCAAAACAGAGATCAAAAGATACCTGGAAACAAATGAAAATGAAGAAACATCTTACCAAAATCTCTGGGATGCCTTAAAAGCTGTAGTAAGTGGGGAATTTATGTCCCTACTAACATACATGAAGAAAATGGAAGGAGCACAAATTAACAGCCTAACAAGCCACCTAAGGAAGCTGGAAAAGCAAGACCACATAAACCCTAATTTCAGCAGAAGAATTCAAAACACCAAATTAAAAGCCCAAATCCAGGACATAGAAGACAAAAAGACAATACAAAAAAACAATGAAACAAAAAGCTGGTCCTTTGAAAGGATAAACAAGATCAATGGTCCCTAGCTAGACTGACCAAGAGAAAGAAAGAAAAAACCCAAATAAGCACAATCAGAAACACAAAAGATGAAGTCACATCTGACCCTGAAGAAATACAGAAGATAATCAGAGACTACTATGTACACTTGTATGGAAACAAATTTGAAAACCTCAATGAAATGGAGGACTATCTGTCATCACACAACCTACCTAGGTTGAAACAAGAAGAAACTGAGACTCTAAATAGACCAATAGCAATCAAGGAAATTGACTATGTAATAAGAAAACTACCTACAAAAAAAAGCCCTGGACCAGATGGCTTTCCAGCAGAATTCTACAAGACTTTAAGGAAGAACTGATTACAACCCTACTGAAGCTATTTCAGGAGATTGAGAAGGATGGAACCCTCCTCAAATCATTTTATGAGGCTAACATCACATTGATACCCAAGCCAGGTAAAGATCCAACACAAAAAGAGAAATATAGGTCAATATCTTTGATGAACATAGATGCTAAAATTCTCAATAAGATGCTGGCAAACCGGATTCAACAGCACATCTCAAAAATCATCCACTATGACCAAGTAGGCTTCATCCCTGGGATGCAGGGCTGGTTTAACATTCGTAAAACAATAAATGTAATTAAATACATAAACAGATGTCAAAACAAAAACCACATGATTATATCATAAGATGCAGAAAAAGCTTTTGATAAAATCCAGCACCCCTTCTTGATAAAAACCCTCGAACATCTAGGCATACAGGGAACATTCCTCAAAGTAGTAAAAGTCATCTACGAGAAACTCACAGCCAGCATACTCCTAAACGGACAAAAATTGGAACCATTTCCCCTGAAAACTGGAACAAGACATGGATTCCCACTCTCACCCCTCCTGTTTAATATAGTACTGGAAGTCCTGGCTAGAGCAATCAGAGAAGAGAAGGCAGTCGGGGTATCCAAATATGAAAAGAGGAAGTCAAACTATCTCTCTTTGCAGATGACATGATCGTGTACCTTGAAAACCCAAGAGAATCTGTCAAAAACTTCCTTACACTGATAAAGGACTGTGGCAGTCTCAGGATATAAAATAAATGTGCAAAAGACAATTGCATTTCTTTACACCAATAATAAACAAACACAAACCCAAATAAGAAGCACAATTCCATTCACAGTAGCCACAAAAAAAAATGAAATATCTTGGAATCTTCCTAACCAGAGACATGAAAGACCTTTACAATGAAAACTACAAAACTCTGCTCAAAGAAATCAAAGATGACAGAAACAAGTGGAAAATTATCCCATGCTCATGGATTAGAAGAATCAACATTGTGAAGATGTCCATCTTACCTAAGGCAATCTACAGATTCAATGGAATACCTATCAAATTACCAGCAACATTCTTCTCAGACCTGGAAAAAACAGCACAGGAATTCATATGGAAACACAAATGACCAAGAATAGCCAGAACAATCCTCAGCAAAAAAAAAAAAAAACAAAGCAGGTGGTATCACATTGCCAGACTTCAAACTTTACTATAATGCTACAATCATCAAAAGAGCTTGGTATTGGTATAGGAACAGGCATATAGATCAATGGAATAGAATTGAGATCCCAGAAGCAAAACCTCAATTTCTCAACCAACTCATCTTCGACAAAGCCTCCACCACCTATCACTGGGGAGAGGAGAACCTATTCAGTAAATGGTGCTGGAAAACTGGCTGACCACATGCAGAAGATTGAAACAGGACTCCTATCTATCCCCATACACAAAAATAAACTCCAAATGGATCAGAGACCTAAATATAAAACCTCAAGCCATAAGAACCTTAGAAAATGAAGGACACACCCTCATGGAAATTGGATCTGGCATTCAATTCCAGAACAAAACTCAAAACCCACAGGCCATAAGGGATAAGATAGACAAGTGGGACCTCATTAAATTGATAAGCTTTTGCAAACCCAAAGAAATTATCAAAAGAGCAGGGAGACAGCCTATAGACTGGGAAAATGTATTTGCCAACTCCAGATCTGACAAAGTCTTAACATCTTGGATCTACAAGGAACACAAACGTGCTGAAAAAAAAAAAACCAAACAATCCCAGTATAAAATGGGCAAAAGATATGAACAGACACTTCACAAAGAAAGACATCTGAGCAGCCAACAGACACATGAAGAAATGCTCAACCTCATAATCATCAGGGAGATGCAAATCAAAACCACACTGAGATGCCACCTAACTCCAGTCAGAATGGCAATTATCAATAACTCAGAAAATAATAGTTGTTGGAGAGGGTGTGGCGAAAAGGGAACACTCCTACACTGTTGGTGGGAATGTAAACTAGTGCAACCTCTGTGGAAAGCAGTGTGGTAATTCCTAAAATCTCTAAACATCTACCTCCCATATGACCCTGCAATCCCCATACTGGGAATATACCCTGAAGAACTCAATTCACTCTATAAAAAAGATAACTGCACACGAATGTTTATTGCAGCATTGTTCACAATAGCAAGAACCTGGAACCAACCACGCTGCCCATCAAAAGAGGACTGGATTTAAAAAATGTGGTACATATATGCGATGGAATACTATGCAGCCATAAAAAAGAACAAAATCATGAATTTCACAGCAACTTGAATGGAGCTAGAGTCTATAATACTGAGTGACGTCTCACAGAAACAAAGATTTGAGTATCACATATTCTCACTCATATACTGGACCTTGATCATCCAATGCACTACCATAAGTAAATGACTGACAGTGGTGGGAAACTATGGGGGGGATGAGACTAATGATAGTAAACATCTCTCTGTGGATGGGGAGACACCTATTATCAACAAGAGGGCCTAAATGAAGCATATTTGTATACCTAATCCTTAACTGTAACCCACAATATCAAAATAAAAAGTATTGATTATAAAAAAAAGAAATGCACTAAATAATGGATACAATATAAATGGTATAATGCTCTATTTCGATTTTAGAGTGAAGTAATTTAAAATTTTCCCAAACATTGTACTATTAAAGAATTACAATATTAAAAAAACAAACTAACAAAATATTTCAAGTATGTATTTTTCTTTTACAAATTCAAAATGTATCTTTAAAATTATATTTATATGACAATATAAATATCAATGTTCAAATCAAAATTATTAAAATATAATCATTTTAGAAAAATACAAACGTACTTAGTTAAATTATGTCAAATTCGATAGGAAGCTTTCATATATGTTATTATATGACTGCTCATCATTTTCTGAAGTGTTTCATTGTCATAGAGAAAAGACTCAAAGAAAAGCTACTGAAAAGGCTTAAGGTGAATATGCTAACATAATAGTAAAAGTGTTCAAACATAAAAAATCAAGATTATTTTATTTCTACTTCAATGCTATTCTCTGCTATCAGGCTCAAAAAAGATTTTGAATCCTGTGTCTTTCTACTCAACATTCATTTAAATTTGCTGCATAATCTGAGGCAATTTCTTACACCCCATGTTTCAGTATTCAAGATTCTCAGTATTTTGCATGATAAAAATTATGTTTTTGTTGAGATTCTGTGCAGTATCAAATATGAAAACGTTTTTAAACTATTAAATGATGTGAGGTATTATTATTCTTATAGAAAATAAGATACTGTACTCACTCACTTTAAGGGATAGGTAATGATTTAGGACAGTCTTATTTAGAAAGTTAACTTTTCAACTCATAGCCTTGATTGTGCAATTACTTTATTTTAATTGTATTGATAGTTGTGGAGTACATGAGAGGATTTACTACATAAGTAAACAGGTGAGGTTTGGGCTTCTAATGAGTCCTCTCTCCTGGTAGTGAACCTGGTATCCAGTGTATGGTTGTGTGTCCCTTATCCCTCCTTCCTCCCTGATTGTGTAATTCTTGAAGTTACATTTTCCTGTGTAGAGCTTGATTATTTTGGAATGCATAAAAAAATATTGCAAATGTTTTGGCGTATTATTACAACTTTTAATCCTGTCGTCATATTGGAAGAGCCAATATGTGTCACAAAGTCTGAAGGTGATTATTAAAAAAAAAATGACTGAATTTAATATTCCTTGCTTAAAAATAAGATCTGGTATTTACTCAGTACTTAGTATATATCAGGAACTGTGCTAAATGCTGTAATGGCCACATTATCTCTATAAAGTTCTGTTTTTACTTTTACTTTAAAAATAAATTGAGATTTTAAGAGATGAAGTAATTTGCTTAAATTCACACAGATTTTAATGCATTAAAATAGGGTAAAACTCCAGTGTTCATGATGATAAACCCAAATCTCTTAAATATTACAACTCTGTACAGGAATTGTGGTCTTAAAATATCACTATCATAAACATCTCAGGTTCTTTTTAAAATATTTATTCTTGAGACCCACACACAATTTACTGAACTTGATTATTGAGGATTGGAGTCAGGAAACTAGTATTTTAAAACTGAACTCTAGATTGCTCACATTTGAGAGTCAGGTTAGTATATGATACTCTGCAAATTAGTATTATTATGAAAATAAAATAAATAATGTGAAATCTATTGTATATTTTCTCACAAAAAAGATATATGCAAATTTTAATGTTATGTAAAAATATACAATTTTTAACTTCCTCTGCTTTTAGCTAACTTTATTAGGCTAAAATATCTTATCTGGTTACAAACTCCGTACAATGTTTCTTTAGAAAAGAAAATAGATGTAAGATAAGTAATAATAAATCAAAAATAGTTAAAATATATAGACAGATGTTGATAACAAAAATGTAAAGGAAAAAGACAAGAAAAAGACAAATTAAGGAATACAAAAAAGTAACTTTACAATGGAATAATCCAACAAACAAACAGTATCTCCACCAGACAATCAAGGTCAAATTTCAACAGTGACAAGTCGTGCTTAGTATGATCTGATGAAAATGAAAATTTTCCCTTGTGGTCTTCCTCCTCCAGACCTAAAATACCAATAAAACAAGAATGCAAAAAAGAGGAAAACATCTGACAACTGCTAATAAAAATACTTTATACAAAATTCCTGATCTGTACTACTCAAAATTGTTAGCTTATCAAAAAGAGATAACAAAAAAGTTCTGGAAAAATATCATAACAAGAGGATTCTAAGGCGATATGACAACCAGATATATATTATATATCCTGAATACAATCCTGAAACACAAAAAGGACATCAAGTAAAAGCTAAAGAAATAAGGGGGGAAGGGCTTTCATTAGTAATAGTGTATCAATATTGGTTCATTAATTTCAATGCATACACCATAGCAATATATGATAATTAGGAGAAAGTATACAGACTAATGGGAACTTTGCAATAGTTTTGTAAATTTCTATAAACTCCCAAACTTTTTAAACATGAAAATTTATTTAAAAATAAACTTTAAAAATATACTTTAGAAATCAATCTAAAAAACTGAACATTGTAAGAATTTAATGTAAAATATCAAAGCATACATGAATCTCGATGTAGTGTGATAAAGCCAAACAAGACATAAAAATAAAATACTACAGCAATAATTCTCTAAAAATTTTAAATTCAGAAAATAAAATTTATTTAAAAACAAGATAATTACAACCAAATAAGAATAATAAGCAAATTATAGCTGATAAATTAAAAATATAAAATTTAAACAAATATGATTATTTGGGATTAGGCTGAACGTACATGATGGAAATTGGGTCTCCCTTCATCAGACCCCTGAGAATGTAGATGATCAAAAAGATGTTTCCGCAGGGCTCGGTGGCTCAGCCTGTAATCCCGCCTTTGGGAGGCCGAGGTGAGCGGATTGCCTGAGCCCGCAGATTCGAGAACCGCCTGGGCAACTTGGTGAGACCTCATCTCTACAATAAATCAAAAAATTAGCTGGGCATGGTAGCGTGCGCCTGTAATTCCGGCTACTTGGAAGGCTGAGGTGGAAGGATCGCTGGAGCCCAGCAGGTCGAGGCTGCGGTGGCCCGGAGCAGCCACTGAACTCCAGTCTGGGCGACAGAGTGAGACTTTAACTCAAAAAAAAAAAAAAAAGACATTTCCAGGGTAGCATTCCAGATAGAGAGTTGGAATAAGGCTTTTTAGTTTACACCAAAATATTCTGCTATGGAAAAACTTAGTTTTCTTATAGTAAGATTTTTAAAACAATGAACATTATAAGTGAATTTTATATCTCAGTCCTTACCAAACCATCAACAAAGACTCTTTGGCTTGTAGAATATCACAGGAGGAAAATACTTAACAGGATCTTTATGCCCATGCTCTGAGGACTCTTTGCTGTTCTCTCACCAGGTTGCTTTTCAGAATACATTTGATTATAACCTTAGTGGGAAAGTAATGATGGATTTTATACATTTTCCAGAAAAAGTATAGATATAGCATGTCTACAACCTCTCGTTCATTTACTTAATGATCTTATCACACAGGAAATGAATTTAAACTGAAAAGAATGCCCAGTGGTTCCTCTATTGACTTCTTTTAAATGCTTATATGTATATAGGCATATACATAGACATAGACATATATATACATAATTTTAATAATATGAAAATTATATTGAATAACAAAAGAGTGTTATGTCTTTTTTCTGAATATAACATTTGAGTCATTCTAGGCTAAAGGAAAAACCTCTAGCATGACCTATTTTCATTGTTTCTCTCTGATCAGAGTTCATATCTATATTTCAATATTTTATAATCAAATATTGCTTTATTACCAAGCATATACCTACCAGGCATAACTATATTACATAGCTATATAGCATTTACAATATTTATTACATACATATTAAAAGTACCAGTAGTCACAAGAAGACTAACAACAAAATTATAAATCAACAAGTTGATATATTTGAAAAAAACCTACTATTCTGAGAATTATATTCAACTTTTATTTTATATTATGCTTTATTTTGCCAGTATATAATTTATTAATATTTCTTCCCAGCATTGTCTAGGGTGAATAATATAAACTTTGTATATAATTACTTATTTCAGTGAGTTGTAACTAATTATCTTGCTGATTTATCCTAATTAAGTGTGGTGAAAAGTTGAAATTTTATTTGGAGACGTTTTTATGACAAATGTCCATTTTCTGTGGTCTAAATTAAATAATGAAATTATAGAAACTTTTGAAGATAAACCAGAAATTTTATTTTCACTTCTCAGATTAAACTAGTAAATTCCACTGAGGATGTGTGACATTTTTAAAGTCCTACACCTAGTTATCAGCAATTGTGTGAAACCTTGGCTTCTAACTATGTCTTCTGGATAGAATATCAGAGGTTGATTTATAGCCTGTACATTACCTTGTAAATATCTTGCATATTTATACACATTCAGTTTTATACACAAGTTAACCAATGGAAGAAAATTCATTACAAATTAAAAAGTCAAATTGTATGTATGTCCTTCCCATAAATGATCTGACAGACATTAAAAAATAAATGTAAGCAGGGCATAAAGAGCAGAAATTCTCCATAGCATTCATTTGTTCATTTCATATAGCAAATGAAAGAGTAAAGAAAAGACAATAGAATGTACACAAAAGAAGATAAAAAAGATAAGTATTAAAATAATAATCAGAGTAATAATTTACTTAATAGTAACACAAATGTGAAGTATAATAAATATATTCCTATTTACTAAACTAGCTTAAGGACATTGTGAAAGATTATTTTTCAGCTCTCAAAATGTGAACCGAAACAATATTTTGAAATATACTACATAAGCATCAAGCACCTTTTTATCCACCAAGCAACTTTTATGGTTTAGCATCAATGTTGGCAAACCACTGCACACTTATTAATTCATTTTGCTCCTGAGGACAGCACTGTTTGCTGTAGAAATTTAAGCTAATAGAACCAGAGAGAGTAATATAAAAATTAACTTGCGAAAAATGAAGATTATCATAAGAACAACTCAGTAAGAAATCCATCCAAGAACACATAGAAATCTTAATTGAACAAGTAGAACATTTTGTACAACTTGAATAAATTGCTTCTTGGGCCAAACATAATCAGATGGGATTAATAAAAAGGCATACTAGACATAGCTTTAGTTATTGGGAAGACAGAAAAATTCTAAATTTAAACTTCTACATTCCTTACAACTTTCTCATGGTCTTGAGATACATTCTCTAACATCCAAACATAAAATGTAAAAGTTAAGAACGTGTACATAATCTTCCATTTATATCAGTCTACCGGCACAGGTTACAAAGTAAAGGCAGATGTCTAAGCCTGTTATGAACATCAAAACATTATGCTCTTCAAGGCCTGATCTCTTTCAGATCATGTACAGGAAGGAACATATCAATTTATCCTTGGTATTACAAATCTATTATCTAACAGAATATGCATATTGGTCACAACTTTTTCTCTCCTTTTATAGTCATGAGGCTTTCTCGGATAGTCACATAGTCCAATTCACTTCCAGATGAAGATCTCTCTCCCCATTTAGCCAGCTAGAATCAGACCAAAGTCTTTTTGAGCTTTCAGTTCATTGACATCATAGTTACACCATGAACTAGATAATTTATGGCCTTGGAACAAAAAGGACAATAAGCAATACCATTTACTATAAAGATAAAATAATGAAAGAATTGAATCAGCAAAAAAAGTTAGTGTGGTCAGTATATGATTCAGATTATAAGTATTATTGTAAGTATTATACTAAAGGAAATTAACCAATAACAAAATTTTAGATATAGGACTTATTTTCACATATGAAAATAACGTTATCACAATTTAAAGTAATGGACCACAAGCTTCTAAATATGTGAAATGCTCATGAATATACTGGGTTATTTTATAATGAATTATTTTTAAGACTATTTGCTCCATTTAATAACAAAACATGCACTAAACATAATGATTCTTTATGCCTAGAAAGAATTGAAAAATCTCTGAGAGTGCTCAATTTACAAGTTAAATTTTATTTACTAAATAGCTAATGAGTTATTGTTTTGTAATAATGATAAATAACACATATGTTCACATATGTTCAATAACACTAGAGATAGACCAATGCCTCAATGAATGGTAGACATTTCTAATGTAATATTATCTGTTCGTATCCTTGAGACACATGGGAATTTCATTTCTTACTTTCATGTAGTTGGAAGTGACAATGGAACTAATGTTAGCCGATGTGCTGTGATCAGAGGTGATATTTATTGCTTCTTAGCCAAAAAATTTAATTGCCTTTTTAAGAACCTCTGGAATTCTGTAACTATTCACATTAAATGGGTAAGACACTTGTTTAATATGGCACAGTGATAGGATAATGAAAGCTTTCTTGGGCTCCATCATTATTTTATGGAAGACAAGTGTTCAAGGATTTGCCTAAAATATTATAAGCAAGAAATTATTATGCTGTGCTGTATTGGTGATATTTTTGTATTGCTGCATATCAAGGTATAATTTAATCTATTCTGACAAATATAATTGACAAATAGCAATTCGACTATTTTATTATTATGGAATAGTAAACACAAGTCAGTTTACAACAATATATTAAACATCAGTGACTTTCAATATTACAGATATCAATAGACCATGTGTTAAAGGATAACTTGTATTTCAATAAAATATATTTAAAGCACAAGTCATAATTCATTACAAAATAACTTCTACAAAAAAAAAAACCTCCATAAGTGAAATGCACACACTCTTCTTTAAGATCCTGATGAGTATGTAAAACATCCAAATAACATTCAGAAGGAAAAAAGTATATTTAAAATATTCCAATTATGCAAAGTATTTTAAAGTATGCAACTTATAATATTTTTTACTGAAAAGTAGCATTCATAACTTTAGGAGGTCAAAAGAGCCTGTGAATCATAGTAATATTGCTTTAAAATGTACCATGAATGCAAAGCTTAGCTGTAAGATTAGAGTATTCAGAATAACTGTTATTCTCTTCCAGTGAGATTACTTGCTGCCATAAAGCATGATGGCACAAATATTGTTCATTTATGTCACTATAAAGCGAGCTTTACTGTGGAACAATCAGTACTACTCTTTATAATATCTAGGCTTAACATTACTAATTGTATCACTATAAACCAATTTTATAGTAATATAAACAGTAGAGATAATGCTGTCAGACTTGGTATTAATGCCTCAAATAAACACACTAATATATTGCCTGATTATATCTCTTACAAACTTAGATGCAAAGACCAGGTAGAAAAAAAGCCAGAATAGCCAGTAATAACTCCTAGCAAAACAATATAAAGGCAGTGTGGATCTTTTTCAAGCGTTTTGTGTCACTTCATTTAACAAACATATGAGTTAATTTAACATGAAATGACAACAAAGAGCGATCACAGCATTCTTTCACAAGAATAGAAAAATGATGCATGTCTTCTTCTAAGCAAATATTTTATTAGAAAATATATTATAATTACTTATTGATTGAAAAATCATTTAGTGTAATCATTTCATAAAAGTTCATATCAAAAGGGAACATAAGCCCTCAAATGTGATATTCAGTGCCCACACGCTTTCTAAAATCCTCTCCACATGAAAACAAAATTAAATTCAAGATATATGCAAGAGAATCAGCAACACATTGGTTACTTGCATAAAAATTGATAAATGAGAAAATTCTATTAATATGTAGTATGATAAATATCCTCCAAATGCCCCTCTAGAGCCACTTTCCAGCCTGCACTTTGCCCTCTCTCTTGGGAAACTGACCCATAAAGACCTTATCAATTGACCCCCTCTCCCTCCAGTTTCTGGGTGGACTTGGTCAATAGTGAGCCCAGTAGGAGACCAGAGAAAGGGAGGAAATAAGGTCAGGATATTTAATCCTGAAATCGATCCAGCTTTGCCCCAATCCCAAGGTCACTACTCCTCTTAAATTGACCTCCTGTACATGGCTTTCTCCTTCTGTGTGCCAGTAACTGCTCCTCCTTGGCCTAGATATAGTAATAGCTACCTTTGCTATTCCCAGTGGATGTCTTATGCTCACACTTCTGTAAAACAGTTTCTTTAAGAATAGACCCTCTTCAAAGTATCCTTATCTGAATACATTGCATGTTTTCAGCACATTCTGACTGACACACTTGGGAAGTGAGTTTTGCATGTGTACTGTACAATCTAGGGCAGTATACTATCATGGCAAAGAGTCTTAGATTCTAGAGTCAAACTAACCTGCATTTGAATCACAGATCTACCATTTGCTAGCCTGTGTGATTTGGGGCAATGTTTTTAACCTCTAAGTTTCAGTTTCCTCATCTGTAAAATGGGAAAAATAGTAGTATTTACCTCACAAATTTGTTGTGAGGATTAAATGACACAATATATGGAAACTGCCTAGTACAGTGCTCAGCATGATGTAAGTACTCAGTTAATATCAATTATTCTCAAATAAATAAATAAATAAGGTTAAATCTTTTGTAAGGTAAAAAAAACCATCTCTATAATGTAAGAAATTGATTTATTGTTACTCATCTTTTCTATTATTAGAGAGATGCAGTAATATTTCAATTATACCCATAAAAAGGAAAGGCATGCTTTTCAGTACTAATTGGCTTGCATCCTTAACAAACTGTGAAAGCTAAAATAGCTTTGAAGTAGTCCCATAAAGTTATGACAAGCTTTGCTCACTACTTGGCATCCTCAGTGAAAGTCATGGTAATCAACATAGCAATGTAGAATAAAATGCTATTAAAAAACAAGATATAAGTCTACAAGATAAAGTCTACTAAGAAACAAACTAAAAAAAATCACAAGATGTGTTACCTAAGAGCCTTTATATGACACTTTGATATTTATTGTACATTACAATTTTAAAAATGCATATTTATGTAAAATCCAAGTACCCATTATAAAAATGTATCACATGACACTAACTAATGAACCAAGTTTCACAGTTAAGGAAGTTAAATAGTAACTTCCATTAACCTTGACAAAGTGAACAATTTTTAATTTATTTATTAATGTTAGGTTATAACTCCCATAAATACAAAGTGTGAGATGCAGTTGGGTTGGCATATACTTTTGGTTGACAGAGAAATAATTGATTCTAGGTGCAACTACTGTGGGAGAAGAACAAGTGAACATTGTTCTTACTCTCATGGAGTTCACATCACATGAGGGAAGACCAATATAAAACAATTATACCAGGAAACCCAACTGAATTACGAGTTTAGGGAAAGCATTCCTGAAAGTGTGACATTTAAGCTGAGACTTTTTAAGACAGTGTAAGATTTAATCAGGAAAGTATGGTAGAGAATTGCTCTAGGCAGAATTAAAGATGTATAGGAAATATCTACATGAGATGTCTGAATTTTCTGAAAAGGAAATATCAACAGAGCTGGAGTATAATGACAGACGGGGTGAGTGACATTAGATAAGGCTAAAGAGGGAGGCAGAGACTGGATAACACAGAACACTGTAGGGCATGACTATTTTATTTTAATGAAAAGGCACCAAAGAGTTTTGTGCTAGAGAATGGCATTATCTAATTTATGTTTTATAAAGCCCTTTCTAGTAAAAAGGTGAAGGACAGATTGAGCAGAAGGAGAAAAGGTCAGTTAGGAGGCTATTGCTATTACAGACTTCCCGAAACAGCACCCAGAGTGATTCTATTAAAAGATTAAGTTGGATCACACCAATTCTCTGCTCATAAGTCTGCAATTGCTTCCTATGTCACTCAGAGTAAAAGTCAAAACCATTCAAATAAAATTATAAATCCTATTAAAATCATACCCCATTACATTTCTTGACCTCGTCCCCTTTTCTTTCCTCATTGCCTATTCTAGTCTCTACCAGTCATATTGGTCACCTGGCTATTTCTTAAATCTTCCCAACGGAGGGCCTTGGAAACGAGCGGTCTATTCTGTGCAGAATTCTCATCTCCCAGACAACCACATGGCTAGTTTGCTTGCTTCCTTTGTTCATCTTTATGAAAATGTCACTCTCCCAATAAAGCTGACCATGATTTTTAAAGTTACAAATTTAATTTTATAATTGAAAACAGACCCATACCTCAGTTTTTATTTATTCTGGTCTGCGCTTTTATTTGTCATTGTGCTATCTGGTTCCAACAATAACAGCAAAATATGCGCAACTTAATATTAGGTTTTCTATTTATTGTGCAAATCCTTCAACTAGAATTGAAACTTCATAAGAGCAATTATTTGTTCCCTGAGTTACCTCAAGTACTAAAGATCCCACCATATTCCTTGGCACATATTACAAGAATATGTGACTAAATAAATGAACTAACTGAGCTGAATATTGTGAAATGAATGCTCTCCTAAAGCCACCAGAAGAAAATGCAGACTCATAAAAACCTAGATTTTTAACCCAGTGACACCCATGTTGAACTTTTAACCTATGCAATAAGTCTAATATTTTTTTTTAAGTGTGCTATTGTAAACAACTAAGTTTGTGGTAATGTATTATAGTAGCAATAGAAAACTAATATACTAATTTTACAATACTGGGAAAAAAATGACTAAGTCATCGTATAGATTCCTTTTTATATGTTGCTAGATTTGATCTGCTAACATCTTATTGAAAATTACTGTGCCTACATGCATAAGGAATATTGGCTTATAGTAGTCTCTTCCTGTGAATGTCTTTTTTTGTGTGCTATTAGGATATTACTGGTATTACAGAATGTATTAGAAAGTATTCCTTTCTCTTATTTTTTTAAAGAGTTTGCAAAACAATGGGTGATATTGCTTTGAAAAAAATCTTTATTGTACTGGATAAACCAGTGTAGCTATCTGGGATGGGCTGTGTGTGGTGTTTGAGTGTGTGTGTGTGTGTGTGTGTGTGTGTGTGTGTGTGTGTATGCATGTGCACACGTGTGTAAGATGGAGGAAGTTTTTAAATTGCTAATTCAATATTTTTGAATGTCATAGGTCTATTCATATTTTCTGTTAGATCTTGCATCACTTTCCATAGCTTTTGTCTTTGTAGAAATATATCCATTTCATATATGTTTTTTTCATAACATTCTCTTCTACTTTTGTTTTTAATTTCTATATATTTGTTAGTTATAGTTCCTCTTTCATTTCTTTACATCTTGAGTCTTTTTGTCCCTTGGTTACTCTAGTTATAGCCTTGCCAATTGTTGATCTTTTCCAACTAACTTTTGGTTTTGATGATTCTGTCTCTTTCTATTTACTATTTCATTTATTCCAGTTGTAATCTTTATTATTTTCTTCATTTTCCCTTGCTTTGGGTTTAGTTAGATCTTCATTTTCTTGTTTAAGGTGAAAAATTTGGTTACTAATTTGAATTTTTTTTTCTTTTTTAATATAGGTTTTTATAGCTATAAATATCCCCCTAAGTATTGCTTTAACTGCATCTCGTGAGTTTTGGAATGCTGTGCTTTCATTTTAATTAATCTCAAAATATTTTCTAATTTTCCTTGTGATTTGTTCTTGGACCAAGTGGTTGTTTAGGAATATGATTTTAAATTGCCACATTACTATGAATTTTCCAAATTTCCTACAGTTAATATT
The DNA here is from genome assembly GCF_000164805.1 of Carlito syrichta. NCBI lineage: Eukaryota > Metazoa > Chordata > Mammalia > Primates > Tarsiidae > Carlito > Carlito syrichta. The sequence goes on along the minus strand of NW_007245861.1, from coordinate 115,222 downwards.
TTGTCATTTCACTTTATTGTGATAGAAGAACATACTTTATATGACTTAATCCTTCCAAAATTGCTGAGACTTATTTAATGACCTAAAATAGGTTCTTCTCTGGAGAATGTTCCATGTGTACTTGAAAAGAATACACATTTTTTAGCCAGGCTCAGTGGCTCAGCCTGTAATCCCGCGCCTTTGGGAGGCTGAGGTGAGTGGATCTCCTGAGCCCGCGGGTTCGAGACCCGCCTGGGCAAATTGGCGAGACCTCATCTC